>NW_026973807.1:72500-80000 GCF_035594125.1 Scylla paramamosain | reverse complement strand
AAAGGAAGGATATTGGCATTTATGTGTTAATTCATATTGGCTGTGGTGTGTGCAGGGAAGGACTGGGTAAATATAGGCACCAGAAGAGGTGAGGAGTGTATGCGAATTGAAGGCAGGAAGTGAAGGACTGGATATTAGATAGGAGAGTGATAGAGGTAAAAAAGGACTAGATATATAGACACAGGGAAGGACTGGATAAATATTAGAGGCGGCGACAGAGGCAGAGCGTACATTAATAAGGAAAAATAAGTAAAATGAATGAGAGGATGAAATAGTGGAGAACAACTAAAATGAATGATATACAGGTGAAAACACACACAAACGACCCTAAAACACACACAGCCACCTGAAAACACTGCCAAACACACAAAAAAAAAAAAAAACGCCTAAACACACACACACACACACACACACATACACACCCCAGGCTCACCTCAACCTAACTTAATCTTATATTCAGCATTCTTTTCCAACTCGGTCCAGAAATAATTTTCATTGCCGGTGACCAAGTCCTTAAGTTCGTTCCATTGGCAGGAAAAGTTTGAGCACAGTACCGTCCCACACCCTGCAGAAGCCATCATGAAATGCCCTGTACTGCTTGTCAGTGCTTGTGTTCAGCCTGTAGTCCACCAGCAGGTCCACTTACTCCTGCCTGTAAAAGAGAGACCCAATCAGATGTCAGTTCCTAGATACAAAAAGGGGGCATTTAATTTGAAGGGTGTGTTGAAAGCTCCCTCCTGCAAGAGTTCAAGTCATAGGAAAGAGGGAATACAAGGCAGGCATGAAGTTCCAGGGTTCGTCAGAGACATGGATAAATGATTGAAAATACTGGGTAACGCTTGCTGACTGAATTTTGCACATAAAAGTTGGTCGGCTAAAAAAGAAAAAAATCTTTACGTCATTTGTGTGCTATCAAACCAAGTAATAAAATATGAAAATTTTTAGCAACCATCATCAAGCAGAGAGCAAGAAAATGGCAAAATTAGGTAAATACTCTGTACATTATCTCGGGTCTGCGATGTACACTACCCCTGGAACGAATATTTTTTTTTTCCTCTATATGACCTTACTGTATCCATTCAAGTTATACAGTTAACATACCCGTATATAAATTCTGGTACACATGAAAGCAACACCCCGTGTTTTGATGCCAAATGTTAGCGGGACACTGGTAAAGACTCTTGATATTGTGCGCCTCAACGTTTTCCCTACGGTGCCGCTGGTCTGTTTACATCCTGTCTCCCAATGTCCTCCCTGAGTTGTCGCTTTCTTTTCTGAACGTACAACCCGTCCTTTCACACCTTGGTTCTTCTTTCCTGACATGTTTGTACAACCACAACACATGTACAGACTAGGGTTTTACAGCACCACTACAAACTCGTATCTGTCGCCTCAGGTTTGTTGGGTGTTTTGGAGAAACCGGCGGGTCTGATATCGCCCAGTGTTCCTTTCATCACCGCGCGGTCTTGGCTGTCGTAACATCCTGTCAGTACAAATAATACTTGCTCGACTCTCTTAGGGGGTAAATTCGCAGTTTCAACCAATGCTTTCATCCTCTTTACCTTTCACTAAAGCTAGGAAGCACAGGAATCTGGTGGGATATTTTTGACATTCCAGAAAAAAGTTTAAGGATGACAAGCAGCATATTTCGAAAACGGGATTTTTCTACATGATCTTAACCCAACGTAACCAACCTAACCTAATCGGAAAGGGCTTCGTCTCTCTTGGACTCTCCCTTAAGGTCACTAACCTAACCTCCTAACCCACACACAAGGTAAACTGATGTAACGTAACATTTTGTCACATCCTACAATGTCAGTCATCACTGCATACCAGCAGTAATTACTTAACGAAAAATACCAGAAGAATTTGAGGGAACTGGCTGTAAACTGCATTTCATATAATGACAGCCAGCACACGTCTCTCTTCCGTGTCCATGGTGAAAGTGATGCACCACAGACAGTCCCGGGTGCTCCTTCCTCCTCTAAACACACGTGCCTACATGTGATTGGCTGTCAGATTTCCGTGTGACCTGATTCACAGCAGGTAACTCCACGTCATCACAAGTCTTAACACGTGTGTCAACGTCACGTCACCATCGCGCACGTGCACTGTTGATGACAAACATACGAACACACTCAGCATCCTACGAGAGACGACTACTGGTGGACTTGAGCTAGAATTGACTTGAATCTTTGACATTCTCATCTGAAGTTGTTATTAATTTCCGACAGGGTAAAATAAGGCTAGAAATGCTCCAAACAGTGAGATGTAGACCCTGCCAGGGGCTATACTTACCTACGGTGTATTGATTGAAACTGCAATAATACCTTTTTGGGATTTGCCAGATAAAACATGAGTCCCTGTAGAAACCAGTGGAAAGTATTTCAAATTAATTATGTAGCAGAAGACTAGAAATAGATATGAAATCACTGAGAGCCTTGTTGCGAGTATTTAGCTTATAATAACTGTTGTGTAGAATGTGCATCACCAGATTCCGTGGAACTGTTACCATAAACACTTAGGATCAATGTTTTGTAGCTTTCAGGTGCAGTGCATCAAGATGTACGAGTATCACGAGAGACGGTTTTAGAGTGTGCTTCTCCAGATAACTGAGGGAGCGTTGACCAGCCCCTGCATTAACACAGCCGGCGATCACCACATCCATCCACCCACTCACCCTTCCTCCTAACCATTCACTCACCCATCCACCTATCCATCAGCACAACATTTCACCCATACACAGAGCAATTAATCCACCCAACTGGCTATCTACCCAGTCCACCTTTCCATACATCCACCTACTCCCACATCCGTCCTTCAGCCGAAATAATAACAGTGCTATGCCACCGACAGCAACTACTACTACCACTGCTACTACTATTACTACTACTACTACTACTACTACTACTACTACTACTATCACCTTTCACACTTCCATTCCTTATTCCTCATTCCTCAGGAAAGAGATCAGAACAAACTGATCCTGAACATTAATAAAGAAGTGAATGACGTTGTTTGTGGTGAGTCGATAATAAGTTGGCTTATCTTTAAACTAGACAGGAAATCCTCATCGCAGTATGCACACACACACACACACACACACACACACACACACACACACACACACACACACACACACACACACTCGAAGCAAAGACCAAATTCTTCGACATTAAAAAGGCTTTCATCTCGACTCCTTTGAAAAGACTGTGGTGGAAGGTAAAGAGGTTTTCATCCTGTACTGTCGTGATTCTAGTGATCGTTTAATTAACAAGGATTCTGCATCATCAGTGCGAGAAACACACACAATAATAATAATAGTAAGAGTAATAATAATAATAATAATAATAATAATAATAATAATAATAAACTATGTGGCCTGTGAAAAATGTTCTTGAGAAATGCTCAAAGCGTTTTACCATTCAAATGTCCTGTTTCTTCCTAACTGACAAATTAAAATCGCCAGTTTCTCTCTCTCTCTCTCTCTCTCTCTCTCTCTCTCTCTCTCTCTCTCTCTCTCTCTCTCTCTCTCTCTCTCTCTCTCTCTCTCTCTCTCTCTCTCTCTCTCTCTCTCTCTCTCTCTCTCTCTCTCCCTCTCTCTCTCTCTCTCTGTGTGTGTGTGTTTCAGGAGATGACAGGAGAAGCAATGTGGAAGACACGCGTGGTATTCGTCACTGTTTTCAGTAAGTCGTATTGTTAGGCACATGTTTACTTAATATAAACAATACAAATATTAATAATTTTTTTGTGTGGTGTATTCCAGTGCGTGCGTGCGTGCGTGCGTGCGTGTATAAGTATTTATTTTCGATTTTTTCTGTTGCTGTATTAATTTGAATATCTCTCTCTCTCTCTCTCTCTCTCTCTCTCTCTCTCTGTCTCTCTCTCTCTCTCTCTCTCTCTCTCTCTCTCTCTCTCTCTCTCTCTCTCTCTCTCTCTGTGTGTGTGTGTGTGTGTGTGTGTGTGTGTGTGTGTGTGTGTGTGTGTGTGTGTGTCTGTGTGTATACAGCCTGCGTCTTCCTGACCGGCTATGCTTCTCATATCAAGTGAGCAAGTGAGTATGAAAAGAATATTACACACATACACACACACACACAAAAACACACACACACACAATCATCATCATCATCATCATTTCTTCTCTCGCATTACAAGTCTGTATTATGATATTGTTAACTCTCTCTCTCTCTATCTCTCTCTCTCTCTCTCTCTCTCTCTCTCTCTCTCTCTCTCTCTCTCTCTCTCTCTCTCTCTCTCTCTCTCTCTCTCTCTCTGACGAAGTCCGTATATGCTTCCTTTCATCGCACCACATCAGGAAAGGCAGCACACATTTCGGTAAAAAAAAAAAACAGAAGCAAAACCGAAGTGTAATTTGTAGAAGTGAGGCTAAGGCTCTTGTAACGCTTTGTTGACAGGAGCACAATAAGTAGAAGAGACAACCATGAAGATAACGGAGATATTAACCAAGGTCTGTATTCTGAAACTTTTCCAGGTGTTATCTTCACTACTTCTGACAGATTGTAGAAGTTACTGAGGGCTTTCAAGGATGGCTTTACGATTGTAGTTGGCGTTTTAACAACTAATCTGTATCATCAAGGGAAACAAAAAAGAAACATATTTAAAGATATGGCACCAATGATTTTTGTGACTTGTGAATTCAATATCATCATACTTGCTCTGTTCCTTCCCCTAATGTCCACTTGCCTGCGATCTGGCATGGAACCTTCCCTAAACTTTCCCAGTGTAGCCCAGTCTCTCATAGCCAGCGATCTTTCCCAGAAATCTCTCATTCTCTTCCAGCCCAGCCTTTCCAGGTCCATGGCACGTCTCTTCCCCACCCTCAACCCACACCTTCCTGCTCTCTCCTATAGCCTCTCCTTCTCCCTTCCCTCCTTCCAATCCCAGAGCAGAGGGAAACGTGCACCGCTCTTTCCTCCATCATGCTCGACGCATTCCAAACTGATTGTCTTTCATGGGAGGGTAAAACACGAAGACACTTAAACGGATCTTTGTTCAGTCCCTGCGTGGGGTGTACACAATCCGAGGCCCTCCAACTCTCCTTTCCTATTTCATTATTTTCATCAAAGTTTCCCTGACAATAAGACAGCTATGACAGTTCTTCCTCTTTGTTCCTTCACCCACAGGACAGAGAAAAGTAAGGATCGATATCTGTGCTGAACCCAATCGAGTAACCTTCAGGCCGAGTCATCTTGATCTCAGTAAGGACCAGTTTAGATACAAGATGGGGATTACTAATAAGTCTGAATGGTGTGTGTGTGTGTTCACAGCCGAGTAATATTAGCCACTTTACTGCAGGTTTCAACAGCATTCTAGCATTTCGCCTCTCTTCTCTCCTCTTCATACATCAACAGTTAGACTTCTTGGCGTGTGATTATGACATAAAATTCAGTAACTGGCAAGACGCAAAGTTAAACTGGCAAGCTATGAAAATTTCCGCACGCCCTTACACCAATACGACTTTCCAAATACGAGAAAAGACCACTGGCAAAATAATAGCAACAAACTCTACAGTCACCCCTGCTACAGGTGAGTCACGCAATTTCGCTCTTCTCTTTTCTCCTCATTCCATTATGGCTAAAAGTTATATATTTTCTTTGTATTTCTTTTTACTCTTACTGAAAGACTAACACATACACACACACACACATTCTCTCTCTCTCTCTCTCTCTCTCTCTCTCTCTCTCTCTCTCTCTCTCTCTCTCTCTCTCTCTCTCTCTCTCTCTGAACATCTTTCAGTGTAGCATAAACAAAAATAAAATAAGTAAATAAATGAAATAAGATAATAGATTAATAGATAAAAAAAAAATAAAAAACAAGGTCATTTTCTTCAATATCGTTTGCCTTTGATTTGTCTTGTAAAGGTAAAAACGCAAAAGAAAATAGTAATGATAATCTTTTCTCTTTTTTCTTTCTTCTGCAGGCAGTCCAAGAGAAGTACGTGGATAAATGCAACAACGTATGTAATGCTGATGCAAGTCCCTTATAACTACCTTAGTCGTGTGTTCTCACCCCATCAGAACCTGAAGTTAGGGTGAGAAGTCTTCAGTGTGATTCCAGAAGATGCACAGCTATCGTGGAAGACAATTGCGTTAAATATAATGGTTACAGTATGAAAGTGCAATTCATTCTGAAGCCATCGAGTAAGAAAGTCAAGAATCCCCTCGTTAAATACGGTGCTGTCAACTCTGGGGGAAGAGCAACGATAGCATTAAAAGATCTGCTGCCCTTTACGAACTACACCGTAACCGCCAACCCTGCCAACGACGTGGGCGCCGCCACCGACCTCTCCCTCACCAAAGAAACCTCCTTTATCGCAATTTCCCAATGTGAGACTCCGTACTTGTGCCTGTGTGAGACTTATGGTGGTGAAGGTGGCACGTGAGTCCACCATCACAACAACAACAACAACAACAACAACAACATAATCCTTTGTTCTTCTTTAGGGACAGCATTTATAAACTTTTTTTTAACCATTTCTTTGTACTTGGTCCCTCTCTTTAATACATTAAAAAACAATACTAATAGTAAAAAAAATCCTCACAAATGGGGGGTGGTAACACAAACCGCGCAACACACACACACACACACACACACACACACACACACTTTCCTCATCGTCTCTCTCTCTCTCTCTCTCTCTCTCTCTCTCTCTCTCTCTCTCTCTCTCTCTCTCTCTCTCTCTCTCTCTCTCTCTCTCTCTCTCTCTCTCTCTCTCTCTCTCTCTCTCTCTCTCTCTCTCTCTCTCTCTCTCTCTCTCTCTCTCTCTCTCACTCCGTAATAATGATTTTTTTTTTCCCTGCTCTCCTCAATCATTGTTTTTCTTTCCCAGGTTATGTGTCATTTGGGGAAATTAAAAAAGTAATCAGGTAACAGGTGCTTTAACTTGCAGAGCAACTTCAAGGACCTTCCCCAGCGACTGGAGGGTTCCAATTTTTTAGACTCATCTCAGACCGGCTCATACGGACCACACAGTTCTTATTGAGGTTGTTCTCGGTATTGCGCAATATTGCACCACACCTGCACGAAAATGCTGTGTCGCTGCTGCCCAGGCCTACCCTCCCCGACCACCAACCATCACACCAAGAGTCGCGCCACCGTGAAGGTTGCGGCGAACGACATGTTGCTGTAAGTGACGCTGTGTTTACAATGCGTGGAGCTTCATCTGCATTTTGATTATACTTTCGTGTTCACGAGAGTTTTTCCTAAAAATTTATTTCATTTTTCAATGATTAACTGTTAGAAATAGCGAACATAAGTAAAATATGTTATACACTTTTTTTTTTTAACATCTTCACAGTTCAATTCGTCGTAATACCATTTTCTGCTTTTTTTTTTTTTTGTCAAGTTCTTACAATACACGTTGATTGTACAGTCACTGGTGAGTCTGATGGGGTCAACAAAACTGGCTATCCCGTATATGAAGTGTGTTATGACAAATAATTCGCGCATTTTTCGCACTCCAGCTCGAGCTGTAGTGAT
>NW_026973807.1:32500-67500 GCF_035594125.1 Scylla paramamosain | reverse complement strand
ACCTTGGATGATTCTGGGCTTGTTCCTCCCTCTCCTCCACCTTCTGACTACTTCATGCCACGTATTAAAATTCTTCGCAATGATGTTTTCCATGCCCTCGCTGGCCTATATATATATATATATATATATATATATATATATATATGGCTAGGTTGCTTTAGATTTCATTGTGTTAGGTTAGGTTAGGTTAGGTTAGGGGTGGGTCAGGCTAAGTCGGCACATCACCTGTGGTACAAATGCATCAAAAACACCTTTGGTCATTTTTTTATAGCATCACCTTAGTTATCCTGCTAAATTTGCAGCTACAACCAACACTGCCATCCCCTTTACTTCTTGCACCATACCCTAACCTAACCTAACCTAACCTAACTCCAACCTAACCTAACCTGACTTAAGCTAACCTAACCTGATCTAACCTAACTCTAACCTAACCTGATCTAACCTAACCTGACTTAAGCTAACCTAACCTAACCTAACTCTAACCTAACCTAACCTGATCTAACCTAACCTAAGTTAACCTAACCTCACCCAACCAAGGCTAACCTAACCTAACCTGACCAAAGTTAACCTAACCTAACCTAACTTAACTCAAGCCACTAGCTGCATCAGACAACAACAAGAGGTGCCCCTGTGTTGGCAAGCTTCCCACTGCCACAGCGCCAGTCACACTGCGGCCGTCAAGGAGAAAGCACATGGGCACCTTCTCTCTGTCCCAACAACTCGTGTGGCTTGACATGCGCACGCACACACACACACACACACGCACACACACACACACACATATTTATTTACTTATGTGTGTGTGTGTGTGTGTGTGTGTGTGTGTGTGTGTGTGTGTGTGAGTGTAGTGAGCAGTGTTGTTTATAGAAAGTGTGTTTACTTCAAGATTATTCAAACCATTTGTGTGTGACATGCACATTTGTGACAAGCCAGCGACAACTTTGTTTGTTTGGGCAGCACGTTAATTTTAGCATTGAGAACAGAGAAGGCTTCCGTGCTGGAACACGCTGCGTGCCACTCACCAAACCACTCACACTAATCCCACTCATTTTCTTCACCTACAAATACAAGTTGTTGCAAATGTCATAATTTATTGATTTATTTCATCAGTGTAGGTGGTTTTCAATGACACAACTCCAATTCTGCACTGCACATTGTTTGTTTGTTTGTTTGTTTGTTTGTTTGTGTTACCGTGTCTTAGTTGTTCACACCATAAAAAGGGTGAGTGTTCAGTGGTGGAGTGTGAACACCTTGCCTCAGAGGAAAGGGTCAATGCATGGTGGTGTGTTGGTGTTGCACATGTTCCTGTCCCTTGCTAATGTTCAACAGTCAACAAAAGGTGCACTCAGTAATTGCAAAGGAGAAAAATGACTTTAAATCTACAGCTGTGTTTACTGCCCAGCGCACCACTGGTGTGCCAAGCCCCACACACCAGTGTGCTCACTGCTGCACCCGTCCACCTGTCCACGGTGCACAACAACCTCACGGCTTAACACAACACAACACAACACAACACAAGCTAACCTAACTCAACATAATATTACCAAACCTAACCTAACAAAACCTAACCAAACCTAACTTAACCTAACCAAACCTAACTTAACCTAACCAAACATAATATTACCTAACTTAATCTAACCTAACCTAACCAAACCTAACTTAACCTAACAAAACCTAACTTAACCTAACCAAACATAATATTACCTAACTTAACCTAACCAAACCTAACCAAACCTAACTTAACCTAACCAAATATAATATTACCTAACTTAACCTAACTTAACCTAACCAAACCTAACTTAACCTAACCAAACCTAACCAAACCTAACCAAACCTAACTTAACCTAACCAAACCTAACCATACCTAACCAAACCTAACTTAACCTAACCAAACCTAACTTAACCTAACTTAACCTAACCAAACCTAACTTAAGCTAACTTAACCTAACCAAACCTAACCATACCTAACCAAACCTAACTTAACCTAACCAAACCTAGAGTGAAGCAAGAATTGACTTACTGGTTCACAATTGCCAGGTGAAGCAAGCAAATTTACAGTTTACAAGACGCTGGCGTGACCTGCGAGACTCAACACTGTCCTTTCTTTCTTCCTTCCTTCCTTCTTTCCTTCCTTCCTTCCTTTATTTGTTTGTCACGAATTGTTCTCCTTCCTTTCTGCAGACACAACACTTAATGATATTCACGAAACAAATAACAACAGGAGGAGGAGGAGGAGGAGGAGGAGGAGGAGGAGGAGGAGGAGGAGGAGGAGGAGGAGATAATTATAAGGAAAAAGAGACCAAGGAGAGAGAGAGAGAGAGAGAGAGAGAGAGAGAGAGAGAGAGAGAGAGAGAGAGAGAGAGAGAGATCAGGAAATTAAACCTTAGTAGTAGTAGTAGTAGTAGTAGTAGTAGTAGTAGTAGTAGTAGTAGTAGTAGTAGTAGTAGTAGTTTTCGTTGCATGTGTACGAGAGAGAGAGAGAGAGAGAGAGAGAGAGAGAGAGAGAGAGAGAGAGAGAGAGATCGCCCTCACTCACCAGGCAGAGGAGACAGCAGCGGCCTGAGAGGTGCCTTCAAAAGACACACGCACACACACACAGGCAGGCTCACACGCACACACAGACACACATACACACGGACAGCAGGAGGAGGAGCACTGTGACAAAGGTAAACAAGGCAACATCTTGATCTTGATCTTGAACAATGACGATGATCTTGTTCTTGATCTTGTTGTTATTCTTCTTGTGACGTCTTCCGCAGATCGGCTACTTGAGAGCACGGGGTCAACATGTCTCCTCTAATTTAACACCTAAACTCCCTCAGGCGTACTTCCCAGGCGTGCACAAGGGACTTTTTCATCTCTTTTAGGGTCCCTTCCCTTTCTTCCTTGCCACGACACACTGGCAGCACTGTCAGCGTGCCTCTGTGTGTGAGCTGGAGGAGGCAGTAGACACCTGCCGAAATGATAATTACTCCCAGTGAGGTGTGCAGCACTGTTCAGGGGGTGCTGTGAACTTATCATTAAAGCCAGATGTGACCTCACTGAACGTTTCCCTTTGTGTCTCACAACACAAGGGGGCAGTCACAGCCTGCCCTCTAAAGACAACTCTCTTCCTCCACACAAAACTACAAGCACCTAATAGCACACACACCATTCACTCAAAAATTTTAAAATCATCATGGTGACTCCTACACCAGCCTCGGAGTCCCCATCTGGTGAGGGGACCATAAATGTCCCCAGGTCGGACTGCCTTTCCGTCGACGACCCTAAGTGTCTTGACACCCCCCTCAACTTTTTCTTCATTAACTTGTGCATTCGCGGTCTAAGATCTAATTTTCAATCTGTAGAACACCACCTCTCCTCTTCTAAACCTTATCTTCTTTTCCTCACTGAAACCCAGGTGTCTGAGGCAACTGACAGTAGCCCCTTTTCTGTTCCTTCCTACTTTCTCTATCCTCATTTTCGATCCAAAGCTGGATGCTGCGTTTATGTGCCAATGACTTAACCTGCTCTCGTGCCCATGCTCTTGATCTTCCGAGTTTTCCACCATCTGGCTACGACTACAGAGTCACTCTCATACTAAATTTATCTGTGCTGTATACCTCTCAATTAACTCCTCTGACTATAAGAAATTCTTTGACTACTTAACTTCCAAAGTGGAGCACATTCTGACCCTCTTCCCTTTTGCAGAGATCTCCATTCTTGGAGACTTCAATGTTCACCACCAGCTTTGGCTTTCCTCTCCCTTCACTGACCATCCTGGTGAACTAGCCTACAACTTTGCTATCCTCCATGACCTAGAGCAACACCCTACTCGTATTCCTTACTGTCTTGGAGATACGCCCAACATTCTTGACCTTTTCCTGATCTCTAATCCTTCTGCTTATGCTGTCACCCTTTCTTCTCCATTGGGCTCCTCCGATCACAATCTCATATCTTTATCTTGTCCTATCACTCCAATCCCTCCTCAGGATCCCCCTAAGCGAAGGTGCCTCTGTCGTTTTGCCTCTGCTAGTTGGGGGGACCTGAGGAGGTATTTTGTTGATTTTCCTTGGAATGACCACTGCTTCCGTGTCAGAGAGCCGTCTTTGTGTGCTGAGCGCATAACAGAGGTGATAGTGTCTGGCATGGAGGCGTACATTCCTCACTCTTTTTCTCATCCTAAACCTTCTAAACCTTCGTTTAACACAGCTTGTTCTCGTGCTATACATGATAGAGAGGTGGCCCACAAAAGGTACTTAAGCCTTCCATCACCAGAATCTCATGCACTTTATATTTCTGCCCAGAACCATGCCAAGTCTGTTCTCCAACTAGCCAAAAACTCCTTCATTAACAGAAAATGTCAAAACCTTTCAAGATCTAACTCCCCTCGTGATTTCTGGCATCTAGCCAAAAATATCTCCAATAACTTTGCTTCTTCTTCTTTCCCTCCTCTACTTCAGCCAGATGGCACCACTGCTATCACATCTATTTCTAAAGCTGAACTCTTTGCTCAAACCTTTGCTAAAAACTCTACCTTGGACGATTCTGGGCTTGTTCCTCCCTCTCCTCCACCCTCTGACTACTTCATGCCACCTATTAAAATTCTTTGCAATGATGTTTTCCATGCCCTCGCTGGCCTAAACCCTCGGAAGGCTTATGGACCTGATGGGGTCCCTCCTATTGTTCTACGAAACTGTGCCTCCGTGCTTGCACCTTGCCTTGTCAAACTCTTTCATCTCTGTCTGTCAACATCTACCTTTCCTTCTTGCTGGAAGTTTGCCTACATTCGGCCTGTTCCTAAAAAGGGTGACCGTTCTAATCCCTCAAACTATACCGTCCTATTGCTTTAATTTCCTGCCTATCTAAAGTTTTTCAATCTATCCTCAACAGGAAGATTGTTAAACATCTACCACTTCACAACCTTGTATCTGATCGCCAGTATGGGTTCCATCAAGACCGCTCTACTGGTGATCTTCTGGCTTTCCTTACTGAGTCTTGGTCATCCTCTTTTAGAGATTTTGGTGAAACTTTTGCTGTTGCCTTGGAGATATCAAAAGCTTTTGATAGAGTCTGGCACAAAGCTTTCATTTCCAAACTACCCTCCTACGGTTTCTATCCTTCTCTCTGTAACTTCATCTCAAGTTTCCTTTCTGACCGTTCTATTGCTGCTGTGGTAGACGGTCACTGTTCTTCTCCTAAATCTATTAACAGTGGTGTTCCTCAGGGTTCTGTCCTGTCACCCAATCTCTTCTTATTATTCATTAATGATCTTCTAAACCAAACTTCTTGTCCTATCCACTCCTACGCTGATGATACCACCCTGCACTTCTCCACGTCTTTTCATAGATGTCCAACCCTTCAGGAGGTAAACATATCATGCAGGGAAGCCACAGAACGCCTGACTTCTGATCTTTCTAAAATTTCTGATTGGGGCAGAGCAAACTTGGTATTGTTCAATGCCTCAAAAACTCAATTCCTCCATCTATCAATTCGACACAACCTTCCAGACAACTATCCCCTCTTCTTCAATGACTCTCAATGGTCCCCCTCTTCTACACTGAACATCCTCGGTCTGTCCTTTACTTATAATCTGAACTGGAAACTTCACATCTCATCTCTAGCTAAAACAGCTTCTATGAAGTTAGGTGTTCTGAGATGTCTCCCCCAGTTTTTCTCATCCCCCCCCAGCTGCTAACTCTGTACAAGGGCCTTATCCGTCCATGTATGGAGTATGCTTCACATGTCTGGGGGGTTCCACTCATACTGCTCTTCTAGACAGGGTGGAATCAAATGCTTTTCGTCTCATCAACTCCTCTCCTCTAACTGACTGTCTTCAGCCTCTCTCTCACCGCCGCAATGTTGCATATCTAGCTGTCTTCTACCGCTCACTCAAACAATGCTACAACGTAAATCCCTTTGCTCTTCCTCACAAAATTTTGCTTTTGTTTAACTTTATCTTGTTATTCATGAGCCACCCAAATAAGCGGTGCAGCCATTACGTCACTGGTATGACTGTATAAGTGCCCACATCTCCCCTGCCTTTGCTGCAGTGTTGCGGCACATCTCCTCTGTGTATTCCGTCACCAAGGAAAGTCAAGCGTGGCACAGTTTTGAGCGCAGTCCCCTGCAGTGACATTGGTGCAGTCACCCCTTCCATCAACGCAGTCTTCAAAGAGAAAGAACAGATTGACGGTGACTAAAGCAAACTTACAAAGTCAACCTACAGTTAATAATAATGATAATAATAATAATAATAATAATAATAATGATAATAATAATAATAATAATAGTAATAATGGTAATAAGAGGAGCACTAGTGTAACTGAGGGTGCAGCGCGGCCTTTCACTTCCACCTGAAGGAAAATGAAAAGCAAGATTTGTGTTTGTACAATCATTTTATTGAGAAGCAAAATGAGACAGTGTGAATATTGATAACAGAAGTGTTTGCGCTGGAAACTTTCGTGTTGTTAGTGAAGGAGCAATGCGTGGAGCGGTGTGTCCTGCCGCCAATATTCACACCAACAACCGCCACCATCACAACCCGCACTCTCAACTTTAAATGTGTGTCCGTCTGTCTGTCTGTATGTCTGTCTGTATGTATGTGTGTGTGTGTGTAATAATAATAATAATAATAAACAGTTTATTATTTAGGCAGTTGACAAACTGAAAATGTACATAGGGGATGGGGAAAAACTTAACATTAATCCTAACGGTAAGACTAATCTAGGAGGGAAATACTATTGATTGTGTGTGTGTGTGTGTGTGTGTGTGTGTGTTTATGGGCGTGTGTATGTGTTTGCTTGTCTACTCAAAAATAAATAAATAAATAAATGATGGTGGCAGTGGTGTGGTGTGTGGTGTGGTGCAGCAGTGCCGTGCCAGCACCACGCCACACTGCACCACAGTCACCTCAGCAGTGGGGCAGTGGCGGGCTGCCTCCTGCACCTCCTCCAGGCCCCGCACCACCTGGCCAGAGACACCAGGCCAACCACCACCACGCTGCCTGTCCCCGGGTAGCGTCACCACCGCCACCACCACCACCACCGCCGCCTGGCCAGACTGCCAGCACTCACCCTGGGAAAGGTGAAGCAGCACGGGGCTCCCTCTCTCCCATCACCTCCCTGGCAGTCTCCTCCCCGCATCTCTTGCACCTCAAACACAACTTGTTTTTTGTTGGTAATAATGATAATAAATTTAATTATGAAGTTTAATGAGCTTATATGTTTATTTATTTATTTATTTATTTTTTAATGCAAAGTTAGTTAGTTTAATATAACAAATCTGATTACACTTTCTGCTATTTGTCATTTTTTAATGCAAAAAATTATTTGTTTGTTAACTGTGTAATGGAGTGTGTTGTGTCACGAACACTGGCCTGCTTCACAACAACAACAACAACAACAACAACAACAACAACAACAATAACAACAACAGTATGGCCTCATCACTCACACAAGCTTACTAAACAAAAAACAAAATAAATAAATAAAACAAAATAAATAAATAAAAAAAAATAAAAAAAAGCAACAATAACTTTAATACAAAAAAAAAAATTAAGTCAAATAAATTATTTTTTTATATTTTAAGAAAAATCATGTTTTTTTTCAATCTTGACAAACAGTCCCATTATTTACCTCATTGTAGCCCAATCCAGCCCAAACCAGCCTATTCCAGCCCAATCCAGCCCATCCCAGCCTATTCCAGCCCAATCCAGCTCACTCCAACTAATTCCAGCCCAATCCAGCCTATTCCAGCCCAATCCAGCCCATCCCAGCCTATTCCAGCCCAATCCAGCTCATTCCAATTCATTCCAGCCCAATCCAGCCCATCCTAGCCTATTCCAGCCCAATCTACCTCACCCCAACTCATTCCAGACCATTCCCGCCCATTTTAGCCCAATCCAGCCCATTCTAGCCCAATCCAGGTCATTCTAGCCCATTCCAACCCAATACAGTCCATTCTAGCCCAATACAGCCCATTCTAGCTCAATCCAGGTCATTCTAGCCCATTCCAGCCCAATACAGTCCATTCTAGCCCAATACAGCCCATTCCAGCCCAATCCAGCCCATTTCAGACCCATCCTAGCCCAATCCAGCTCATTTCAGACCCATTCTAGCCCAATCCAGCTCATTCTAGCCCATTCCAGCCCAATACATTCCATTCTAGCCCAATACAGCCCATTCTAGCCCATTCTGGCCCAATCCAGCCCATTCTAGCCCAATCCAGCCCATTTCAGACGCATTCTAGCCCAATACACTTACCCACCACTCTGAAAACCAATCTCTCTCTCTCTCTCTCTCTCTCTCTCTCTCTCTCTCTCTCTCTCTCTCACCACCACCACTACTACTACTACTACTGCTACTACCACCACCATCACCACCACCACTACTACTAGAGTCACGCAGGTAGAGGTTGGAGGGCAGCAGTTGGAGGTAACAGTGACCATAGGGAATTTAGGTACAATTTAGAATGGGAATAATAAACTGTTAGAAGCAAAAAGACTAGTAAAATACCTGACTTTAGGAAAACACACGTTGAGGAATTAAAAAGGTACCTCCAAGGACTGGACTGGCAAGGGATGCAGGGTCAGGTCAGGTCAGGGATGGAGTTCAGAGAGATAAGGCAGGGTGAGACGCGAGGTGAGGCGCGAGGGTGCAGGACAACAGGAGGCAAGATGTGTCCATAAGGGGCGGAGGAGAGAGGAAGGGGCAGACAGGTGTGAATGTGTTGGAATGTCAGGTCATGCTGAAATGAGAGAGGTGAGGTCGAGGCGAGTAGGCGAGGGAGTGGAGAGGATGGTAGGGGCCAAGATGAGGGGATTGGGTGAGGTAAATGTAGATGAATTGTATAAATATTTCGTAGATAAATTTCACACGGGCCAGTCAGCAAATATCCCGTATAGGACAATAAGATCACACAAAAAAAACCCTAAATGGACGACTGCTAGGTTAAAGCATTATGCGGTAAAATCCCTCTTATCCAGCATCAACGGGACCACCGACATGCCGGATACTTGAATAGAAGTGAAATTATGTCCACGATCACCAGCCTACACTCACACATCTTACCACAACAAAGACCAGCTGATCTGATTGGCTGCTTCAGTGTAAGCACAACACGCTTCCTCTCTTCTACAACTTTAGGCACGGTGAAGGCGTCAGGTGATAAACAGTGCACACGCGGGGCCGAGTCACTGGGTGAACGCGGTGCAGTGGGCCGCGGGTGGCGCCAAGCAGTGTGCTCTGGTGGCGAGGGGACAAAGTATGCCTCGCGTGGGAATTTTTATCGATTTTATGAGTATGCATTGATTTTTTATTGATTTTAAGGCTCGGGGAAAATTGTGCCGGATGCTTGAGGCTGCCGGATACTGGAATGCCGGATGAGAGGGATTTTAGCGTATAGGGTGTAAGAGAAGTATGAGATTGAGGGCAGGTGAAGAAATGTTAAAGTTACAATACAATGAATTAGTTAGAACAGTGAGGAGGTTAACGAGGAAAGCAAAGGGCAATTATGAATTAAAGGTAGCCAGCCAGGCGAAGACAGACCCCAAGGGATTTTATCAGGTATACAGGACGAAGAATAAGGACTCTGTAGGTCCATTAAAGGCAGCAGATGGGGAGCTGGTTAGTTCTGGGGAGGAGATAAGTAAATTTCTGAATGATTATTTTTTAACTGTCTTCACCCAGGAAAACATGCAGGATATGCCAGGTTATAGTTAGCTCTGAACTCCGTCTAGGGAAACAATGCATAGAAGCCAGAAACAAGGCAAATAGTGTATTAGGTTAGGTTAGGTTAGGTTAGGTTATGTCACACAGATTATGTCACTTTCATCCCAGTCAGTGTATTTCAACAAGCTTGACATGACGTAACATAACCTAACCTAACCTTACCTAGCATAACATAACCTAACCTAACCTAACTTAACCTAACCTTACCTAACATAACATAACCTAACCTATCCTAACTTAACCTAACCTAACCTAACCTTACCTAGCATAACATAACCTAACCTAACTTAACCTAACCTTACCTAACATAACATAACCTAACCTAACCTAACTTAACCTAACCTAACCTAACTCCGTCTAGGGAAACAATGCATAGAAGCCAGAAACAGGGCAAATAGGGTACTAGGATTCATTTTTAGGAGTGTTAAAAGTAGAGGGCCGGAAGTAATATTAAAGTTATACTTGGCGCTGGTCAGACCTCATCTACACTACACTGTGCAGTTCTGGTCCCCACATTACAGGAAAGATATAGGTCTATTAGAATCAGTACAGAGGAGAATGACTAAAAGGATACAGGGAACGAGGAGTGTTCCTTACAAGGCGAGGTTGAAGCTGTTAAATTTACATTCTCTAGAGAGACGTAGGTTAAGAGGGGACCTGATAGAAGTCTTTAAGTGGTATAAGGGTTATAACAAGGGAGATGTAAGCAAAATTCTTAGAATCAGCAACCAGGGTAGAACAAGAAATAACGGGTTCAAGCTTGAAAAATTTAGGTTTAGGAAGGAGATAGGAAAAAACTGGTTCTCAAATAGAGTGGTAGATGAGTGGAACGGACTCAGTAATCATGTAGTTAGTGGTAGGACGCTAGAGAGCTTTAAGAGAAGATTAGACAAGTTTATGGATGGGGATAGCAGATGGAAATAGGGAGGTGTGTTTCATAGAGGGACTGCCACGTGTAAGCCTGCTCCCTTCTTGCACCTTCCCTTATTTCTTATGTTCTCATGTACTACTACTACTACTACTACTACTACTACTACTACTACTACCACCACCACCACCACCACCACTACTACTACTACCACTACTACTACTACTACTACTACTACTACTACTACTACTATTTACCTGCATTGGGGCTGTGAGAGACCAGAGACATGACACTGAAATCATGATCCCGTTGTTGTTGTTGTTGTTGTTGTTGTTGTTGTTGTTGTTGTTGTTGTTGTTGCTGCTGCTGCTGTTGTGGTGGCGGCGGTGGCGGTGGTGGTAGTGCCGGCTGTGGTGTCAATTCTGTGTGCTGTGTGGGCTGCTCTGTGGCTGTGAATACACTGTGGCTCATCACACTGCTCACTCGTCCCTCCTGTGTGAAAAAAACAGCTTACGTTAGGTTAGGTTAGGTTAGGTTAGGTTAGGTTAGCTTAAGTTAGGTTAGGTTAGGTTAGGTTAGGTTAAGTTAGGTTAGGTTAAGTTAGGTTAGGTTAAGTTAGGTTAGGTTAGGTTAGGTTAGCTTAAGTTAGGTTAGGTTAGGTTAGGTTAGGTTAAGTTAGGTTAGGTTAAGTTAGGTTAGGTTAAGTTAGGTTAGGTTAAGTTAAGTTAGGTTAGGTTAGCTTAGGTTAGGTTAGATTAGGTTAGGTTAAGTTAAGTTAGGTTAGGTTATGTTATGTTATGTTAGGTAAGGTTAGGTTAAGTTAGGTTAGGTTAGGTTATGTTATGCTAGGTAAGGTTAGGTTAGGTTATGTTACGTCATGTCAAGCTTGTTGAAATACTGAGTGGGATGAAGTGACATAATCTGTGTGACATATTTTAGAGGCACAACAAATACATTAATTGCTGTACACTATTATTCTGCATCACAAAGTCACGCACAGTGGAGGCCTTGCTTTTCAGTCCTAACTCCTTGCTGAGTGACCAGACCCCTCCTAGTCACCCTTGTCATGTCCCCTGTGCCACTTGAAGACCCCCACCAGACCCCCTCTTAGTCACCCTTGTCATGTCCCCTGTGCCACTTGAAGACCCCCACCAGACCCCCTCTTAGTCACCCTTGTCATGTCCCCTGTGCCACTTGAAGACCCCCACCAGACCCCCTCTTAGTCACCCTTGTCATGTCCCCTGTGCCACTTGAAGACCCCCACCAGACCCACTCCTAGTCACCCTTGTCATGTCCCCTGTGCCACTTGAAGACCTCCACCAGACCCCTCCTTGAATGTGTCAGTCAAGAGGCAGTAGTAATAGTAGTAGTAGTAGTAGTATACAAACCTGCAGAGCTAGTGTCTCTTCCTCAGACATATAAATAGATAAAAACTGAGCAATATCAGGCAGGTCTGTGGCTGCTGGCTGTGACAGAGAAAGGGGGCACAGATCACCCTCCATTTTGCTCTCTCTCTCTCTCTCTCTGTCTGTCTGTCTCTCGCTCTCTCTCTCACTGCCTGTCTGTCTGTGTGCCTCTTGCTCTCTCTCTCTCTCTCTTCTTTTCCCTTTCTTGTTGAATATCTGTAAGACACAAAAGATTATTAACATTAACACTTTACGTAGTAGTAGTAGTAGTAGTAGTAGTAGTAGTAGTAGTAGTAGTAGTAGTAGTAGTAGTAGTAGTAATAGTAGTAGTAGTAGTAATGATAGTAACAGCAAGGATTCATCTTATTACTAAGTTTCTCTCTTTCTCTCTCTCTCTCACTGTCACCATCGCAGTGTTGCATCTCTAGCTATCTTCTACCAGTTAACCAGTATTCTCAGTCATTCACCAGGGGCCCTGTGCTCTCTCACCACAACTGTTATGCCAGGCCAAAGGCAAGGTTAACCTGGTTCTCAAGAGTGTTTCTCCTGTCAGTAATGCAGAAATGTTGTTAATCTGTCACTGCAACTGTAAAAACACCCTTGAAAACCCTTGTCACTTCAACTACAGCCTTTTAAAAGTGTTTCTCCTGTCAGTAATGCAGAAATGTTGTTAATCTGTCACTGGAACTGTAAAAACACCCTTGAAAACCCTTTTCACTTCAACTACAGCCTTTTAAAAGAGTGTTTCTCCTGTCAGTAATGCAGAAATGTTGTTAATCTGTCACTGTAACTGTAAAAACACCCTTGAAAACCTGCGTCACTTTAACTACAGCCTTTTAAAAGAGTGTTTCTCCTGTCAGTAATGCAGAAATGTTGTTAATCTGTCACTGCAACTGTAAAAACACCCTTGAAAACCCTTGTCACTTCAACTACAGCCTTTTAAAAGAGTGTTTCTCCTGTCAGTAATGCAGAAATGTTGTTAATCTGTCACTGCAACTGTAAAAACACCCTTGAAAACTCTTGCCACTTTAACTACAGCCCTTTAAAAGAGCGTTTCTCCAGTCAGTAATGCAGAAATGTTGTTAATCTGTCACTGCAACTGTAAAAACACCCTTGAAAACCCTTGTCACTTCAACTACAACCTTTTAAAAGAGCGTTTCTCCTGTCAGTAATGCAGAAATGTTGTTAATCTGTCATTGCAACTGTAAAAACACCCTTGAAAACCCGCGTCACTTCAACTAGAGCCTTTTAAAAGAGTGTTTCTCCTGTCAGTAATGCAGAAATGTTGTTAATCTGTCACTGCAACTGTAAAAACACCTTTGAAAACCCTTGTCACTTCAACTACAGCCTTTTAAAAGAGTGTTTCTCCTGTCAGTAATGCAGAAATGTTGTTAATCTGTCACTGTAACTGTAAAAACACCCTTGAAAACCCTTGTCACTTCAACTACAGCCTTTTAAAAGAGTGTTTCTCCTGTCAGTAATGCAGATATGTTGTTAATCTGTCACTGCAACTGTAAAAACACCCTTGAAAACCCTTGTCACTTCAACTACAGCCTTGTAAAAGAGTGTTTCTCCTGTCAGTAATGCAGAAATATTGTTAATCTGTCACTGCAACTGTAAAAACACCCTTGAAAACACTTGTCACTTCAACTACAGACTTTTAAAAGCGTTTCTCCTGTCAGTAATGCAGAAATGTTGTTAATCTGTCACTGCAACTGTAAAAACACACTTGAAAACCTGCGTCACTTACACTACAGCCTTTTAAAAGAGTGTTTCTCCTGTCAGTAATGCAGAAATGTTGTTAATCTGTCACTGCAACTGTAAAAACACCCTTGAAAACCCGCGTCACTTCAACTACAGCCTTGTAAAAGAGTGCTTCTCCTGTCAGTAATGCAGAAATATTGTTATTCTGTCACTGCAACTGTAAAAACACCCTTGAAAACCTGCGTCACCTCAACTACAGCCTTGTAAAAGAGTGTTTCTCCTGTCAGTAATGCAGAAATGTTGTTAATCTGTCACTGCAACTGTAAAAACACCCTTGAAAACCTGCGTCACTTCAACTACAGCCTTTTAAAAGAGTGTTTCTCCTGTCAGTAATGCAGAAATGTTGTTAATCTGTCACTGCAACTGTAAAAACACCCTTGAAAACCTGCGTCACTTCAACTACAGTCTTTTAAAAGCGTGTTTCTCCTGTCAGTAATGCAGAAATGTTGTTAATCTGTCACCGTTCACACACAACAGCACAACAGCAAGTGTAACAGCAAGCTGAGTCTATGCAGTCTAGTTAGGACTTAGTTAACTTAGGTCAGGTTAGAGCACTAGTGTCAACGTGGGGTCCCCGGCTGGCTGGCGTCTGGCAGGTCTGCATTGCCAGATGTGGATTTTCCTTGCAGTGTTACCAGGTCAGGCGAGGATACCACTCTCTCTCTCTCTCTCTCTCTCTGTCTCTCTCTCTCATTATAGCTGTTGTGTTTATGCATGTATGAGAGAGAGAGAGAGAGAGAGAGAGAGAGAGAGAGAGAGAGAGAGAGAGAGAGAGAGAGAGAGAGAGAGAGAGAGAGAGAGAGAGTTAAGGTAAGGTTGGTTTGGCTTGCTGTGCCTCTCCCAGTGACACAGCCTCCACAGCCTTGGGTCACTAAGAGCGCTTCTAATGTTTAAAATGTGTCAATCTTGTTACTCTGTCAATGGACGCGTCACAGGAGCCGTAACACCCGCGTCACTTCGTCTGAGAGAAGCGGTGGTGGTGGCGCGGACTTATGTGACACTCTTGTGCACAATGTGTCCCTACATCTTGCTTTGTCTGCCATTTCTTGCACGGATAATGATTCAAAGGCTGTTAGCTTTCCAGTTTTGTTGGTTCCCTGTTTAATGAATTTTGTAACGTGGAACAAGAACAAGAAGAAGAGGAGGAGGAAGAAGAGGAGGAGGAGGATGAAGAGGAGGGCTGAGTGTAAATGAAGTGAAGGAAGACAAACATACAGACACAGAATAAGGAAGGAAATAAAGGCAAGGAACACTGACACGACAAACACACACACAAACACACAGAGGGAGGTTAACAAACACCTGCTTTTCTCTCTTATTTCAGGTGTGTGCGTGCGTGTGTGCGCGGGTGGAGGTAGAGGAGGGAGGGGCGCAAGGGTGGGCGGCGGTCCCTGCCTCACCTGAGTTCTGGGAGTGGAGGAAATTGAAAGAGTGTCACTGGTCACCGAACCCTTCTGTCCGCCATCACGGTTCTTGTAAACAACGCCAAGAGACCGCTAGGGCAAACACTTTTCTTCTATCTTCACTATCACTGTCCTGTTACTATTTTACTGTGCATTATTAAATTCAGTGTATTTTTTACAAGTACTGTGATGTTTTCTTTGGTCTTAATCGTCTAGTTCTCTTTCTTGTAATATATAGTAACTCATGTCTACGCTTCCGTCTCCAGTAACACCATTTTGTTACTAATTTCCTATGCGTCGGTGACCATTTACTTCTGCTACTTACTTCTTATGTACATGTTATGTATAAACTTCTAGGCAAAGAATAAATGAAATGTTAAAGAGACCGCCGGGTTAAAGCATTCTTCCTTGTTTCCTATCGAGAAGTCTGTCTTTGAAATTACGGCATGAAAATAAATTATGCTTCGCCTACTTGAGAACCACGTCTTTTATTTCTGAACTATGATAAAATTAACAGCATTTCTATATATAATCGCTAAGAACATTTCAGCGTTTGCTAGTACTGATCAGTGAATACAAAAGTTCTAGACTGGGATTTCATTAATGCCTTTGTAGTACGCATTTGCAGTACGCATTTGCAGTATGTGTTTGCAGCATGTGTTTACAGTATGTGTTTGCAGTATGTGTTTGCAGTATGTGTTTGCAGTATGTGGTTGCAGTATGTGGTTGCAGTATCTGGTTTAGGGCACGACTTTAAGCTTCTATCTTGAAAGAACGAAGTGAAAAGGAAGAGTCAAGTTGGACAGAGCAATGATGAGCTGCAGAGTTCCATCACGGCATTAATTACTGCTAATGTACTTGTGAGAGAAGGAAATAAGTAAATGAATCATCAGTAGGTAAAAAAACCACGATTGTTGTACAAAGACAAGCAAAAAGGCTGTGGTGAATGTGACGGCAGCTGTAACAAAGGTGAACCATTGTCAACAGAATATGCATGCTAACTGTTCTGTGGAGGTGTGCAAAGCATTCGTGCATGTAATTTCGTTGTGTTATTCCGGCGTGCAGGTACATTGGCTTGTAGTGTAAGGCTCGGCTGTGTATCCGGTGTGTGGAGGCGTGTGAGGAAGTGCTGAGTGAAGTGAATCACCAAGCCCACTACACGTGTGGTGCTACCTCTTTGTTGAACACTGTCCTCTCAACACCACTGTTTTTAAAGGCCAGAGAGGTGACTCGGTGGGTTCTCAAGGGCGTTTCTCCTGTCGACAATGTAGAAATGTTGTTAACCTGTCACTCAAGTCGTAAAAGCTCCCTTGAAAACCTGTAGCTTCAGGTAACACAGCCTTTTGAGAGTAGGTGGAACTCCACAGTCTGTGTCTGTTAGTGGGCCATGCTGTCACCTGTCAGCTTTCCACCTACATACACTGATGCATGGACTTCATTAATGACACACCTTGGAAAAGTAACCTGTTCACTGCTTTCCGTGCTGGTGAGGCAACGCTTCATCAGCACTGGCACCAGCTGTCAAGAGTTGGTGAGGTAAGCGGCGGGTGGCGCGGCGCCTCGTGGAGCAAGGCTGGAGGTGACAGGTCACGGGTGGAGCTTCCTTGATCTGTGCACCGGCCAAGGGCAACAATATTAAATAAAAACAATAAATCAACAAAAAATGCCCACTGAAGTGCCGGTCCCCGAATAGAGACAGAAGCGGTAGTCAAAAATTGAAGGAGAAGTGTGTTGAAGCCTCCCTCCTGAAAGAGTTCAAGTCACAGGAAGGAGGAAATACAGAAGCAGGCTGGGAGTTCCAGAGTTTACCAGAGAAAGGGAGGAATGACTAAGAATATTGGTTAACTCTTGCATTGGGGAGGTGGACAGAACAGTGGTGAATGACTGAGAATACTGGTTAACTCTTGCATTGGGGAGGTGAACAGAACAGTGGTGAATGACTGAGAATACTGGTTAACTCTTGCATTGGGGAGGTGAACAGAACAGTGGTGAATGACTGAGAATACTGGTTAACGTGGTGAGAGAAGGAAGAAAGTATTGAACCAGGACATGATACTCTCAGTTTTCTTGGTCGATGATTGACGTGAGAAATACAGAGACCAAGCTGAGCAGAAGTAAGGAAGGTGTGTGCAAAAGGAACAAATTATAATCAGGTGAAGGCGAATGAAGGTAAAAGCGAATGTTTGATTGTTGTGAAGAATGACGACCTCAAGAGGCTGGATGTGTTCAGCCGAAAGATTACTGCCAGCCACGGCAGTAAAGAAGGCAGGCAAAAACTTGCCAACTCAGCAAGATCTCTTCCTCCAGCAACAATGTCGGTGATAATTGTATTTCTTTTGGCGTAGTGGAAGATATAACGGAACAGGAGGCGCCTGTACACACGTCCCTGGCTGAATAGAAGAGAAGGAAGGCGCGTCTGCCACGCTCTTTTGCCTGAGCCGAGCCTGCAAGACCCAGCCACCATGAGGCAGTGGATAGGCCTCAACAAGGAGCAGTACCGTGGTCTCCTGCGGCTTGTGACTCGCCTATCAAGAAGGAGGATGCCCACGTGAGGGATGCAGTGACTCCTGGTGAACGCCTCACACTGACGCTGCGTTATCTAACAACAGCTTAGGAACACCGATCGGTAACTACTGACAACTTGGCCCCTTCTGCAGCGATACTACTCTTTTAGAGAGAGAGAGAGAGAGAGAGAGAGAGAGAGAGAGAGAGAGAGAGAGAGAGAGAGAGAGAGAGAGAGAGTCTTGGGTCCCAGTGATGACGTTGTTGGTTCGTCATTAGCTCCAACATCAACTTTTGTGCCTCAGGACGCCACACCATGCACAACTCCCCCGAGGACCTGAGGTAAACAGAGCAGCGCGCGGCTGGACAAGCCCAACCTGTCGGTGTTGTTGGCGCGGCTGGCAATTCAGCCGCCAGGCACCAACATTTCCACCGGCGGGCTATCGCGGCTTGCGGCGGCTGGCAATTCAGCAGCGAATTGGCAAGTGTGAACCCGCCTTTCGGTGTGATAACAGAGTGCAATTTATCACTGAAAGATGAGATAAAGCAGGTGTTGAGGGCAGCAGGAGGTGCCATCTCGGAAATATTGCATTTGTCAGGAAATGCTTGGATGAAAGAAAAGACAATGGAGATAGTTGTTCATGAGCAGGTAATGGGGAGGCTGGAACATTACAATGCACTTCATTAAGACCTACCACCACAACCACAACAACCACAATAATAACACTGGTAATAATGACAATAATAATGACCCTCACACCAACAACAACAACAACAACAACAACAACGACAACAACAACAACAACAACAACAACAACAACAACAACAACAACAACAACAACAGTTACAGTACTCTCGTTTACCAGCATACATTAACATAGCATGGTACCCTCCCAGCCTTTCCCTGCCCCTCCCCCCCTCCCGTTCCACTGCCTCTATGTACACTTTCCTTTGCTGTGCCTCAAGAGCGCCGTGACGCCTGCCTCCACCTCGTCAGCTGTGCCTCGACCCTCCACTTCTCTTCCCTCCTGACTTGTTCCACTTCCTCGCTATACTTCAGGTTCTTTTTCTTTTATTCTTTCATTATTACTATTTCTTTTTATTATTTTGCTGCCTCATTGTTGTTTTGTTTCGCTTTGCTTTGGAAGCCTAACCTGTCTGCAGCCTTCTTCTCCCGCCTGTTTTCCGCAACCTATGACAACAATGATGATGATGATGATGATGCAATGGTAATAATAATAAATGTAATAATAATAATAATAATAATAATAATAATAATAATATTGATAATAATAATAAAATCAATAATGGTAATAGTATTAATGGTAATACTTATAATGACCATAACAGGAATAAGACAATGATAATATTACTGCATCAGTTGTGTTTGTGTGACCACTTGTATGAAAGATGTTTGCCACCACTTATTGTAAGAGTGTTTTGGTGGCAGTGTGTGTGACCAGTGATGGCGACCCACCCACCAGTGGTTCTGTGCTGACTACTAGTAGTCACCTGTGTTGTTGTGGAGTTGACGGAGTGATGATGCTTGTAACCTGCCCAGTCCATGAAGCTGCTTGGAGTGTTGGCAGCGTGGAGAACCAGAGTGAAGTGGTGATTCTGGCAGATTGGAGGCTGTGGCAAGTCGTTGATATGTTGATATGTGTGCCAAAAAAACACACGGGGACGAGGGTGCCTCATTTAATGACGGAGAACTCATTGGTACACACTGGATTCAACATGACACTGTACTGTGAGATTGCCTCTCTCTCTCTCTCTCTCTCTCTCTCTCTCTCTCTCTCTCTCTCTCTCTCTCTCTCTCTCTCTCTCTCTCTCTCTCTCTCTCTCTCTCTCTCTCTCTCTCTCTCTCTCTCTCTCTCTCTATATATATATATATATATATATATATATATATATATATATATATATATATATATATATATATATAAATATAAGTAACAAAATGATTCATAAGGCTTGAAATAAAGACATGAGTTTTTGTGTTTGATTTACTGACACATCACTTTCCATAATACAGAGAGGAATAGTTTTGTGTTCATGAAAAAAATACAAGGCAATGGTTAATTTACATGTATAAGTTTGCAAATATGAGAAGTGTGCTTGAAAGGTTTGAAAGCGACCTCAGGCGGGGTATGAGAGTACAAATTGTTATACTGTACACACCAAATATAGACGTCACTTACCTGCTAACAATTACTTCTTATAAGTTTTTTTTTAAAATAACAAGTTATATCTTGGATGAACTTAACACTACTTAATAAGACAGTCACGTTTCTCGCTCCAAGGAATTCCCCTATTTTTGTTGCATTTACATTAGTGAACCAATATTTCTTGACATATTTTTTTCAGCTATTTGTAAAAAAAAAAAAAAAAAGTCAATTTGAATGAAGAGTGAGTTTCATCTGCACCATTAAGATCACCTAAAGAACAGATTCACTTTTGTACACTTGCATTCCTTCACTACCACTTACAATGGCAGCTGATGATTTGCACACTTGAACACACTTACGGCACGTGAGTGTTGTTTAAGGAGAACAGATAAATACTTGTGTAATTTTCCTTGCATTGTCACCATCTTATAATTAAGACATGCTGGCCTGTTATAAGTTTGTTCAGACAATCTCTGCCTATCAATAGCACAAGTCCTTACCTTAACAGTTTGTTTTAACCAATTACCATCTGCATTTGGTACTTGGTGCTACAAATGTGACATTCCATCTTGATTTGATAACTTATTTGTCATCATCTTGTCAAGCCGAAGTGCTTTATTTACACCCAGACCAGACATTGTCTTAATAAACCTGTACTAAATATTTCATGTCCTAATGGCACTGCCGTTTGCAAATGAATATCAAACACTTCTAGGCCTATCATCCATGAATCCATGTAGAGCCTGTTTCACCATACAACATGCAAGTTGACTATTATCTTGCCCTGCTGTACTTACTGGCCAAAGGTGGCATTACCTCAGCTTGCACCATCACATTACTCAACCTGCGGTATTACAGGGGCCAACAAGTGCACACAGATGAGAGACCCTATTAACAGAGTATCTTCTCTCACTAGCCTCGCGACATGAAAATATATATTCTTCTTTATATCGACTCCACAACTAATTGGCTATATAAACTACTGAATATGAAAATCGAGCACCAAGCACTGGCGTTCCTGTGTGTGTGTGTGTGTGTGTGTGTGTGTGTGTGTGTGTGGCACAGCTCACAGCTAATGATTACAATGGTCTGCATCTTCTGCATCTAATACTTTCGTCGCCGCCGCCTGGTTGTCTTGGCAGAGGGTCCTCCTCCAGGCACTGCACGATGATGGGCGCCCCGTCCCCAGGCTTCCGCCCCTCACAGTCTCCTCCAAAGTAGGCGGAGCTGTTTTGAGTTGTCAGGTTCTCTCGTGTCTCTTCTGGGTTCGCACACATCAATCTGAACACCTCCACCACCCATCTGGCGGGGTCCCCCTCCCGCCCCGGCTCCAACCACTTGGCGTGCTCCCCATTTCGTTCACCCTCCAACTCCTTTGTATGGTCCCCCTTCCGTTCACCCTCCAACTCCTTTGTATGGTTCCCCTCCTGTCCAGCCCCCAACTCCTTGGTGTGGTCCATCTCCTGTCCAGCCCCCAACTCCTTGGTGTGGTCCTGCTCCTGTCCAGCCCCCAACTCCTTGGTGTGGTCCTGCTCCTGTCCAGCCCCCAACTCCTTGGTGTGGTCCTGCTCCTGTCCAGCCCCCAACTCCTTGGTGTGGTCTCCCTCCTGTCCAGCCCCCAACTCCTTGGTGTGGTCATGCTCCTGGCCAGCCCCAAGCTCTACCTCCCTCGACCGCCTGTGCTCCAGCCACCGCAGGAGGGCGTTCTTGAAACAGAACCCGCTTGGCACCGCGATGTTCCACTCCCGTCTGGCGAACCATTTGAAAAAGCTCTTTTTGTGCCGAGGCATCCAGCGCTCGGGCTTGAGGCGGGAAAGAAGTACTTTTCCCATCAGCTGCACCTGGCGCTCTGCGGGCGTCAACGTCCCCAGCACCTCAGCCTCTGTCAAGGCAAAGCTGCAGCGCCATGTTCCATCAGCAGCATTACTGAGCTGCATGGTGGTGGTGTCCTCAGGAGTGAGGAGCGGTCTGCAAACTTGCTCCAGCCATGGCACCTCAAGCACTGGCACCAGGTCCACGCCGACCAGCAACAGTGGATACTCTCGCCCCTGCCAGGCCAGAGAGAGTCCCACGCCCACTTGCGTGCTGGTCAGGCCCGGCGGCACCAGGCTCAGTCTTTTGTCCTGCATGGTGTGGCCAGCGAGGCACCGGTGCACCTCCTCGTACAAACTGGCCATAAATCTATTACCCTCAAGGTGGGGATTGTCAGTCTTCACACAAATCTGTAACCTGCCCTTCAGCGGGGCTTCCTCCTTCCCTATCTCGCTAACAGTTATTCCTACGTCATCCTTGTGAATCACGAGGTTTATATCAAATTCGTCAGGGGCGTAAAGCTTAGACCCGTCCTGAGAACTGCCCGCCAGCCTCAGGTCGCCGCGGTACGTGGCATTAGCGGCTGACACCTTATTCATGATGATGCTTATTTCTGCCATCACCGCCTCCTTTACCTCAAGGGCCTCGCCCTTTGATAGATCCACAGCCACCCGCTGAGCCTCCTTCTGCAGCTCTTGCAGGCCTATGGATCTCACAAGATTTCTTATGACGCTTTCCGGGTCACGTCGGTCGATTGGGTCTAATAGATCACGCTTATATTTATAATACATATTGTGAAACACTTTAAAATTTTCTCTCACCTGTGTGCCCGTGGTGCCCGCGCGGCAAGGAGGGTCCTGCGTCACTTGGTGTGCCAGGAGTTCGAAAGTACTTTTATGGCCGAACATGGCGGCCAGGTGAGGGGGTGTCTGGCCATACGTGTCACGCTGCTGTGGGTTGGCGCCAGCGCTCAGCAGCAGCGCCACGCAGCCGTCCTGGCCGTGCGAGGCCGCCTGGTGGAGGGCGGTGGTGCCGCAGGTGTGGTCCAGCACCTCGTCCACGGGGAAGTGACCCTCTTGCAGCATAAGATGAGTCAGCTGCAGGAGACCTTTGCGCGAGGCCAGCAGCAGGGCAGCGTGGCCATCAAGTAAGGAGACCTTCTTACCCTCGCCCTTCTTGTGGCTCTCAAAGAGATCCTCCTGTATACACAGCGCTGTCCGTGCTGCGGTCTTCTCGTGATCTGCCTTCAAGCGAAGCTCCATATCCTTCAGTTTTTCACGCTCCATCATAAAGAGCTTCTGTGTGCAAAGAGAAAGAGAGCGGTGAATATATGAACAAGTAAATAACCCTTTATTGCTGCGTACACATAGATATGTTAGAAATGATGATAGAAATCGAGGATTACATACGTATATTAGCATTTGTCTGCCTGATTGGAGTTGTTTATTAGGCAAGATTAAAAAATACAAGTAGCTTAATTGGTCAACTAATAGAATCAAATAGTAAGTAATATTAATAAAATATAATACCATAATTGAGCTGCATAATATTCATGATATGAATAAGAAGTTTGTTGTGCAAAGGTAGACTACTGAAAACGTTTGGTTCAAAACACAGCGTGCTGTTTTGGTAAGAGGATGCTCCAAGCTGTGGCTACATAAAATCCACGTTGATGCTTCTACTTTGACGAACACCATCCAGTAGCCGAGGCACTTCATTTCCTGTGTGCTTTGTGAGAGTTTTATAAATTAAGAACAATGAAAGTGATTTGTGTATCGATGAGAAATTAAACAATGTCATTAATGAAGCAACTTTAGCTGCGGACTACAATTTTCCCAGGGAAAGCATACCTCTGATTTATTTACTTATTTATTTTTATCACGATAATTCTTTGATAAATGACGGCCATGTGCAAAGCAGAGGAGGACAGCATATGGCACAGCACACACTAATAAGTGACTATTGTTAAACAATGTGTTGTCTTGTACAATATTCCACACACTTCTGAAGCGTTGTCAAACGCGTCATCTATGCGGGGCAGGTTTCTCGTTTCTGAATTTTCTGACTGGGTCAAAGCAAACTTAGTATTGTTCAGTGCCACAAAAACTCAATTCCCCCATCTGTCTATATCGCCATAAGCAAGGACAGCATCATTAAACAGACAGATAAACATAAAATGACTAAATCTCCAGGGCCAGATGACATCATCCTAGAGCACTGCAGGAGTGCACGGGTGAGCTTAGCGAGCCGTTGCTGCGGCATTGAGGGACTCATTAGACAAGGCAGAAATACCAAAGGGCCAATTTCACAGTCGCTTGGTAACAGTCCCAAATGAAAGCCTTACCAGCCTGGTGACACCTCCAGCCACTTTCACAGCTGGTGTTCTCATGGCTTCGGTAATCCCCAACCTGGTGACTCTATCATAACAAAACGAAAAGCGCCGATTCGGTAACGCTGGTATGCCGGAGCGGCCTCATTAGATAAAGCGAGTCAGTTCTTGACCAAAGAATTAACCACGCCACCACTAAAAAGGAGCAAGGTGTGAAAATACATCAGCTGTGCCTTCAGCACGCCATATCCATTATTATGGTGACTTCTTGTGACTTAAATTCCTCCCTTTCAATGTCTGCCTGACATTCACCAAACTGCTGTGCCAGCCAGCCACTTAATGAGTCATCTTTTTCTCTGTCCCTCGTTGCTGTACACACATTTGTTACATAGAAATATTTCGGGTTGAATGTAAATCATCCTAGCCTACTATTTATGAGATAGTTACTTTATTTCTGGGTGAAATTATGATTTTTTAAATCATAATCTATGCAACGAAAGAATCAGCAATGAACTTAGTGAGCTAAATATTAAGGTAAACTTAGCATAACCAAATCGAGCACTCTGATGGAAACGGTCATGTTATTTCAATATTTTGCAATATTTTGTTAGGTGACAAATTCCATATAGTGTATGCGTGTGTCAGGATTATTACAGGAGTGTGACCAAGGAGGCGTAGCAGACGAAATAAGCGCGACAGGTGCTGAAGTTTTGATCAGCTGGTGAAGTGAGTTCATGCCGCCATCCAAAAGAGTACACAGGCAAGCAGCCTCACCTGCTCCAGCCTCTGTTGCTCCTCGTGAGGCATCATGTGCACCGCAAGGCGACCATGTGTGTCCGGCACGTACGGGCAGCCCCCAAGGTCCCTGATCAGCAGCTCGGCCATGCCTTTGTGGCCAGCCTCCAGGGCAGCGTGGAGGGCAGTGCCACCAGAGGCTCCATTAAAGACTGTCCACCCTCCTGCCCTATGCAGGAAGGCAGCAGTCACGGGGCAGTTGGCAGCCGCTGCCTTTGCCAGGAGGTCGCTCAGTGCTGGCCGGTCAGTCTCCTTTCCCCATCGCCAGGCTGCCTGCCAGGGAGTATTTCCCTCGATGGTTCTCACTAGATTGTCGATGCCCTTGACAAGGGCGCTGCTGACCTTTTCCAGGCGACGCTGCTCTGCACGCAGCCGGCAGCAGTAGGCCTGTGAGGAAAGGATGGTCACCACATCAGGTAAGCACCGTGCGCAGAGAGAGAGAGAGAGAGAGAGAGAGAGAGAGAGAGAGAGAGGTAGGGCAGCTATGCAGAAGTGTCATTAAGTGTCACAAATCTAAAAGTGCATGTACAAATACAACCTTACCTTGTCCCAAAAAAAAGGAAAAATACCAAGAATTATTCCAAATATTAGGTTTGACAAGCATTATTACAATTACTTTTAGGATTATAATGATGAATTATAATCAAATATTAGGTTTGACAAGCATTATTACAATTACTTTTAGGATTATAATGATGAATTATAATCAAATATTAGGTTTGACAAGCATTATTACAATTACTTTTAGGATTATAATGATGAATTAACATGGATTCAAGTATTATGAGATCTACTTCATTGCTTGTTCTAAACATTACACTGAAGTGTCCTTTTATGAAATGACAAGATTCTGTTGCATGACCTGTAATGTTGGACAGGTTTGGTGTGCTGCAGGTCTGTCATGTGCACCACTAAAACCTGAAACTGACGGCACTGAAACACAAAGGCTCGTCCTCTACAACCAACAGACCTATAACTCATCCAAGTTGTTCAAACACTTTCCACTCTGCAAAGGAGCCACCGCTGAGACTTGGGTCCAGTACCGGTGCTCGTCCTCACCTTTACAGTGAGGTAGTTCTGTGAGACAGGGAAGGGAAGGTACTCACGGTGGTGAGGGTGGCCAGCACCCTGTGAGTCACGTCGGGGCTCTGCCAAGCCTCCTGCAGCAGGCTGGCAGGCAGCGGTGCACCGCTAGCCAGCAGCAGGCTGACGGTGTGTAAGCGGTCGGTGGTGACAGCCAGTCTGAGGACAGAAAGGCCACCCAGGAGCTCTATGGGCGCGCCCTTACATATGAGGGTGGACACCGCCTGCACGTCGTCCCGGCGACTGACTGTTGAGAGCAGCTCCTCATGCAGTTCTTCAGGAAGCTTGTAGCTCTGCCGGAGAGAGAAGGGAAGCCATGGTGCTGATGGTATCGCAATGAAAGCTACATAATATAATGTGATGTAATAATATAATAATAATGTTGTCACGGTTTTCAGAAAGTTTCGCTTGGTGGCGACATAAGTGTTCACTGGTGGCTGTGGCGATGTGTCAGTGTGCATTGTTATGGCCTGTGTGTGTGTGTGTGTGTGTGTGTGTGTGTGTGTGTGTAGCTGTTTGTGTGACAAAGGCTCATTCATGCAGAATACCTTGATATATATTTTCATTTATTGTTTAATGCAGTATGTCTGTTTGAGTAACTTTTGCTTATTACTATATTGATAACAGTAGAGTTTCTTTTGAATTTGTGTTGTCATTACATTTCAATGTTTTATTTTCATGAATTAAATCATGGTTTGTCCTGTTCCTACAAATGGTGATACTGGTGTCGCCTCCATGAGACACTTTGCCTGCAGATGGTGCACACACCACCAATTTATGTGTCTGCCACACCCATGTACATGTGCTAGTGGTTGGAATGCAAGCTTCTGTCGCCAGAGACAAAAGACCTGGTAGTTTGAGGCAGTGTTGAGCCATTACTTGCAGCTGCAACTAGCCAGGCTAGATGAAAACTGTGGTCTCTCATAAAGCCCTCAACAGTCAGGTGACAGTGTGGGCTCTCCCGAGGCAAGTGTACACCGTGTGAATGTACACACTCGAAAGCCACCGTGACTGACGCATTGCCTGTCCGGCAGGTGGCGTCCCTCGTCAGGTGCCCGCACAGTGCCCCATCACTGAGCAGCAGCTTGGGGGAGCAGTCCAGACACCACCACAGCCTCGCCCCAAGCCTGGTGACTGCTGTTATTTGCTTCACAATGTTGTGAGTGCTATAATTGTATACTTTATCGAGTTTTCCGCGTCAGTTCGCGTTTGTCTTTGAACCGTTGTTATAGCTTTTTGTTTTGTTTTGTGTGAAAACACCACTTTGCAGAGGCAGCTACAAATGTGAATCTGGTATATGAAAGACAAATTGGAGTTTTTGAAGTTATGATAATTATCAACAAAACAGCTGAAATACTTATGAAATGTTTTCAGGGTGTAGAAAAATCAGGTTGCCGCAGGACATCATCAGCGAGCTCAGAAAGCAAGCGAAGGGATTGAGGTAGCAGACCCTGAAGAGTCCACAGCAGCTGAAAACTCCATTTCTCCATATGCAAGCCCTGAAGTGCAGGAGTTTATCAGAGGACAGGTAATTAATGGCTTAGGAAATAAGAAGGGCAGAAGATATGGGGGACAAGGGAGGAGGTTTGCTCTGGCCTTGCGTTACCATAGTCCTAAGGCGTGTAGGTTTTAAAGCTCTACTTTTTCACTCCCCAGCAGTTCCAATCTTCACCTTTGGCTAAGGCAAACTTCCATCCAAGCAGGCTGGAGCAAACAAACTCACAGTTCTGAGGAAGAGCAGACACCACGTCGAAGGGAGAGACTCTGTGGCATGCATTTGATGCAGTGACCGTCAGAGAATCTCTCCATTTTGACCCGGCCTCCGATTCCATCATTGGTACGAAGGATTTTGGAGACCATGGCAAGAGTCTGAAGCAGGCAAACCATGCACTTGTGTTCATGGCTAAAGGGTTGCCCAGGAAGTGGAAAGTGGTTAGGTTAGGTTAGATCAGGTTATGTTAGGATAGGTCAGGTCAGGTCAGATAAGGTCAGGTTAGGATTGCCTTATTTTAAGCTCTCGTCTCCATTCAAGTACAAAGAACGAGCACTTCCGCGTTCCCCGCCCACAAACCCCTCTTCCCAACGAGTCCCCAAGGTCGCCGGGGGACGAGAGAAGAAGAGGCTGCAGAGTGAAGTGATTCCACTGTGTTTTGTGCTCAAAATCGTCCATAACATTAACAATCAATAACGGACATCACAGTTTTGTAGTTTGCGGTTTGGTCGTACTGTAGCAATTCATCCTCCTCAGGCACGGGTTGGTTAGGTTAGGTTATGCCTGCTTAGGATAGGTGGCTTAGGGTAGGCTAGGTTAGCTTAGGTTAAAACCCTTCAGAGAGTCTCTTGGGGCCTTTAGCAGAGCTCGGCTCGGGGAACACGTCGCGTTCACCTCCCAGCCCCTCCACGCTGCCGCCAGTCAGCACGTGGCTCAAGACTCGTCGTCAGGAGCAGGACTAAACAGCCGATCGTTTAAAGAATCACATCGTGCTCATTTTTTCAAGTGTTGGGATGATGTGAGTTGTGCACTTTTGTTTGCTGGTCTCCCTGTGAATTGCATGTTTACATTTTTGATGAGTGCTTGCCTTCAAGTAGGATCTGATGCACTCAGTGTAAATACAAGACTGATTTTGTGACACCTGTGAGTGCTTTCAAGAACACTTATCAGTCTACCACCAGACTGCAACACTGCCCGTGCTGGCGAGGTGCTGCTTAAACTGAGCGGCTGGGCAGTCAGGCGTGCATTTTGCACTGGCCACACCGACGCAAAGCATTACCGGTGTTCACCTGACAGCCGCAGGGTGTCCACGGACGTGACCATGAGGACTGTCCACAGTAGGCCCAATGACAAGCTGAGGAGTGAATTTGCTTGCTCTGTGGAGATTCAGGGGAACCACAATCGTCCCCTTGGCCCTGCTGATGCCCTCGGTGAACCAAGGGTGCCCTCAGCTACACCAGAGCTATTTGAGAGCCATTTGAACCAAAACCCTTAAGTTATCATTATTATTATTATTATTATTATTATTATTATTATTATTATTATTATCATTATTATTATTATTAATTCTTTTTATTTATCTGTTTGTTATTTTCCGGTGAAAAGCAGCACTGGATAGGGATTGTGGGGGAGAGAAAGAGCAGGGTGAAGATAGAGGTGTTTCATTTCCTGAATGTTTCAACAAGCTGCCTTCACGGGGAACAAATTGTCGCCGAAGAAGACAGCTTGAAAAAATACCGAGGAATGAGAGGTCTGGTGCTTCACCCTGCTTCCTTGCAACCAGCACGGTCCCCGTGCACTCGTGCAGCCTAGAGATGCTGTCTGATGCTTTCCTGTTGGCTTGCAGCTAGTACAGGATGAAATACAGTTTGTGTTCTGAATTAGTGAGTTAGTGTTCAGCTAGCCACTGTGTTGTTTCCTTGGTGACGGTCACGTGTCCGCCACGTTCAATGTTTTTGCCCTCTCTTTGAGAAGTGTGCACACCAACTGCTGAAATATTTGCACTGCATCACAGCTCGCTCAACAAAACGGGTTACCAAGCTTATAGCATAACCATTACCTGCAGGCTTACCACCTCATTAATATCTATAAGCACCTCTTGAAATTAAGCAATACTTCATTTGTTTAACATGAATTTACAAACACAAATGTGAAGAAAGAAATACATCTTGGTAAAGGATGCAAAATGTTGTAAACAAAAACATTTTGCATCACATTCATATTGGTTAATGTTAGAAAAATGATAAATGTAATAAGCTCACACACACACACACACACACACACACACACACAGCTCTATATTTTGAGGGAGTTTCTCCGATACGATCTTAACCTGGAAGCTACTACTGCTTTCAAATGAACTTCTGAGTACCTGACTACTGATGTGACGTGCCACAGGGCCTGAGTAACATTTCTACTGCCAGTACTGAAGGTACTATCAAGTCTTCCCTGTACTGTTGTGTGAGCCACAGAAGGTAAACAAGGTGGTGTGTTTTGCCATGTATATATTGTACCACTTCACCGACTTATGCATGTAAAGAAATTCTATTGTTGAACTCCACACAAGAATGGCACACTTCATTGGGTCTGAACCTGAAGAATTAGTGAAGACAAAGGTAGAAAACGAGCTTGTTAATATAACCAACAGCAATGATGGAAGGGAAAGCAGAAGTGTAAGTAAGACGATTAAGGATGCAGTTGTTATGCTGTCCAGCCTGGCAGCATAATTTCGGTCGCTGTGTCTACAGCTGTATCTACTGCTTTCAAGGAATTCAGGGATAAATTAGAAAACAAGATCGCAGTAATGCTGAGGAATTGCCTCCTGCTCAAGTATGAACACGACAAGATGGAGCAGTACTCCCGAAGGGAGAACTTACGTATTTCTGGATGAGAGGAAGAAGAGGATGAAAGTGAGGTGGTGCTGGAAGCTAAAGTTATAGAACTTGCTGATACTATTGGAGTGAAAATTGAGCAGGATGACATTTCTGTTGTTCACCATTTGCGGAGGCCCAGGGAAGGAGGTAGGCCAGTGATTGTGAGGTTTTGCCACCGAAAGAAAATAAATGAAATTATGCAAAATAAGAAAAAAAAAAAAAAACTGAAAGGTAGGCAAAGAAAAGTGTATATAAATGATGACATGACCTCCTTAAGGGTTAAAATGTTGAATATGGTTAAAGGGCAAGAAACAGTGAAAAATGTGTCCACAAGGGAGGGGAGCATTCTTGTATAGTTGCACAGTGGGGGTAGACCTGTAGTTATAAACTGTCCTGATGACTTAGAAAAGGTTGTTATATCTGCTCCTGATTGGAAAAGGTTAAATCTAGATCACTTAACAAGGGCCTAGGATGGCCCTGCTGGGGCACAGCACATACTTGGGCATGATAATAGTGTTAGTGTAAGTAATATTAACTCTGTTCAGTTTGCTCCTCCCCTGGATTATATTAATGTGTCATCTCTTAATGTCTGCGGTATCAAGTCAAAGTTTTTATCTATGAATTTTGTTAACTTTATTAAAGATTATGGTGTGATTTGTTGATGTGAAACTAAGTGTGATGATACTGATGTAATTAATGTAAAAAACAATATGGAAAATATTGGCTTTGACATTGTCTTTAAGGACAGAAGCAAATTAAGCAGGTTTAAATCTGGGGGTTTGCTCATGGCCATCAAGAAAAATGCTAGTTTTAAGTGGAGGCATATTAGTAACACTTATGATTCTTTACTTTCAGTTAAAGTTGATAGAAGTAGTGTAAATTTTGGTAGGGAACTGGTAATAAGCTGTGTTTACATTCCCCCCTCACACTCTAGATGTGGTAATGAAGAGCACTATGACGAGCTGGATGATTTTTTGCTTACTTACTCATGTGATGATTATGTGCATTGCATGTGCTTTGTGGTGATTTTAATGCTCACACTCTCACTATGTGTGATGTTCCTTCTGAGGCTGCTGAGGACCCTGTGTCTGTAAGTTTAACTAATTTTGGAATAACTGAGACTAGAGCAAACCAGGACTTAACCCCAGATAGGAATTCATATGAGAAAAAGTTGTTGGATGTTTGTAAGAATGATCAAGTTTATATATTGAATGGAAGGTTAGGGGAGGACTGCAGCATTGGCAAACAATACAACTATTGACTACTTTTTAGGATCACCATTGATTATGAAATATGCTGTAGTTCTTAAAGTATTAGATTATGAACCTTTGTGGTCTGATGTACACTGTGGACTACATGCAAGGATCAAATGTGAGATACAAAGTACGGTGCCTGTTGTAAACCGAGAGGCAAAGGAATCAAGACAATCAGGTGTAAGGCAAAGTAAATGGAATGTTGAAAAACAATTTTTATGTGTGAGTAATATTGATGAAACTAAGATAAATGAACTGATTGCAAAAGTGGATGAATTACCCATGGATGCTATTAATCTAGATTTAAAACAAATACTGATTGAGGTGGCACTTGCAACTTTCCCACCATATAAGAAAAGATCATTCATGAAAAAGTCCAATAATGCCACCTCAGTGGGATATGATAAAGAGTGCTGGCCATCTAGAAAGGAATACCACAAAGCTAGACAGAGATTTCATTTGCATAGTGAAAATTTTAACAACATGATTGAGAAAAGCAGGAAAAATAAAGCAAATCTAAAAAGAGTGAAAAATAAGGAGATGGATAACTTAATAAAGAAATTTAGAAAATATAAGAGTGATGACCCTAAAGCATATTGGAAAATTTTAAATAGTCAGAAAAGAACTTATCAGATCCCAAGAACACTAAATGAATTATATGACCATTTTAAGCAGCTAGCGGGTGATGAAAATTCTGACAATAGTGATGTGAATATTACAAATGATGAAGACTGTGCGGATGCTGAAATTTTATCAGTACTTAATGATCCTATAAGGGAAGGAGAGGTAGTTAAAAATATTAAGAAGTAAAAAAAAAAACAATAAATCCCCAGCATCTGATATGATATTAAATTAATATATTAAAAAGTACTTGATACTGGTGTCATGCCAGCTGAATGGTTGGTGGGTACAATAGTGCCACTCTATAAAAACAAGGGAGACATCCAGGATGTTAGTAATTACAGGGGCATCACCTTACTTAGCTGCATGGGGAAGCTGTTCACCTCCATACTTAATGAAAGACTTAATGATTATTCAAACACCTTATCTACCATTAATGAAACACAAACGGGCTTCAGACACAGATATTCCACTCTGGATCATATATTTTTTCTTCAAATGTGTCATTGATTTATTTAAGTGGAAGAAGAGAAAGCTATTTTGTTTATTTGTTGATTACAAGAAAGCCTTTGATATGGTACAGTGTGAAGATTTATGGTGTAAACTTGTGAAGGAAGAGATGCAAGGGAAAATTCTAAATGTAATCAGAAATATGTACAATAATATCAGATCATGTGTCATGCTTAACCAGGAGATTTCAGACACCTTTGTTTGCAATGTAGGGGTAAGACAGGGGGAAAATTTATCATCGGTGCTTTTTGCTTTTTATGTGAATGATATTGAAAGTAAATTAATTTAATATAATTGCAGTTATGTAAATTTTGGTGACGATTTCTTAAACATGTATCTTAAACTATTTGTGATTATGTATGCAGATGATACAATTATTTTGTGTGACAGTGAGGATGGAATGAAGCAGGCACTGGTTGCTCTGAATTTATATTGTAATGAATGGAAATTGAAGCTAAATTGTAACAAAACAAAAATAGTAGTGTTTAGCAGGGGAAGACAAAATTTAACTATGAACTTGAATTTGGTGGTAAAAACATTGAAGTAGTGACAGAGTATAAGTATCTTGGAGTATTATTAAATTATAATGGGAGGTTTTGCAAAGGTGAGCTGGAGCTAAAAGAGACACCTACAAGAGCAATGTACTCATTAATAAGTAAGTGTAGGAAGTTTGACTTGCCAGTGGATATACAACTCAAATTATTTACCACCATGGTGTTACCTATATTGACTTGTGCAGCTGAAATTTTGGGTTACCATATTGCTAGGGAGTTAGAGTATATGTACATGAAATTTTTAAAGCAGGTTTTGGATGTTCATGAGAATACTTGAAATGACATGGTGTATGGTGAACTGGGTGTATTTCCACTTGATATTTATATAATGAAAAAAAATGATAGGTTATTGGTCTAAGCTAATTTCAGGTAAAAATACTAAACTGTGTTATTTAATGTACCAATGTCTATTGCAGCTGGATAGGTTAGGGCTTCATAGTTCTCCATGGTAAACTTGTATAAAGAATATTTGTAATGACTGTGGAATGTCTGGTATGTGGTGTTGCAAGATGTTCCTAATTCAAGATGGGTGAAGAAAGCTATGGAACAGAGATTGAAAGATCAGTGGCTTGTAACTTGGCATCATAATTTAGAAACAAAATCATTAAGTAGCAGTTATAGGGTGTTTAAGACAGATTTTGGCAGAGAACAGTATTTAGAACAATTAACAAAGGGTGACAGATTATTAGTGACTAAATTTAGAAGTTGTAATAATAGACTTCCTGTAAATATTGGTAGGTATCAAGGTGTCAGTAAGGAAGATAGGGTATGTAACATGTGTAATGCTGAGGTAGAAGGAGAAGAATTTCATGTTCTTTTTGAATGTACTGATATGGAAATTGTTAGGTTAGGTAATATGTATATAGCAAATTACATAAATAGGCCAACACAATTCAAATATGTTTTGTTCATGCAAAGTATAAGTTCAAATGTGATAAAGAAATTATCTTTGTTTTTGAGGATGGTGCTACGCTTGTTTAGATAAATAGTGTGCAAAACACCTCAATAGTTTTTTTTTTATTTCTTAATTAGTGACAGTATGTATCATTATATATGCATACACATTTTTTTATATTAATTTTTTGCCATTGCTTACAGCGTATTTCATTTGTATGTATTTGTCTTTTCTTATGTAATATTATGCACGTTCTGTATATAATCTACAGTGTCTGTATTCTTTTGCTGGAGAGCTGTGCTCCATACTTTATAGAAAGTCTGACCTTACTCAATAAATTCAATTCAATTCAGTTATAAATTCAATTCACACACACACACACACACACACACCTGTACACAGTGGTGGCGCTGTAGTCCCTTAATCACCGAGTCTTGGCCTTGCTGCCGTGCCAGGTCAGCGGGGGTCATGTTGTCAGGGGTGGTCACATGAGGGCTCACGCCGCGTCGCAGCAAAGCCTCCACAGCAGCACTGGGAGCCCCGCACAGCGCCGCGGCGTGGAGAGGCGTCAGGCCATCCTGGCTCAGCGCGTGACCATCATAAACCTCGGGGATGCTGGCCATTGCTGCCTCGTTGCCCTCCACCAGCATGGACAAGACTGTGTTGTGGTGGTATTCATGCCTGCCCCGCCACTCCCTCTGTGATGACAAACAGACACTGTTGCTGCCCACTTGTGTCACCACCACCACCACTACCACTACCACTACCACCACTACTGCTATAAAATGACCACCACCGCCACCAACACCACCACCAATACCATTACTATTAAATCATCACCACCACCACCACCACCACTACCACTACCATTATCACCACTACTGCTATAAAATAACCACCACCGCCACCAACACCACCACCAATACCATTACTATTAAATCATCACCACCACCAATACCACT
>NW_026973807.1:7500-22500 GCF_035594125.1 Scylla paramamosain | reverse complement strand
ACACACACACACACACACACACACACACACACACACACACACACACACCTGTCCTTTATAAGTAAACGACAGACCGAGGATGTTCAGTGTCGAAGAGGATGACACTCAACTGTCCCCCTCTTCTACACTGAACATCCTCGGTCTGTCCTTTACTTATAATCTGAACTGGACACTTCACATCTCCTCTCTAGCTAAAACAGCTTCTATGAAGTTAGGTGTTCTGAGATGTCTCCGCCAGTTTTTCTTACCCCTCCAGCTGCTAACTTAATTTTGTTTGTTTTTTTTTTAATTTAATTGATTGATTGTTTATTGTCCAGAGTAGCATTTTTTTTTTTTTTTACAGAGAAGAAGCATTACATGATTAATGGGGCACTAGCCCGCTGAGCCGAGGCTCCCTAGCAGACAGAGGAGTGATATACATATAAATGCAACTTATATAGAGGGCAGGGCAACAATACAAATCATATAGAACAGTAGAAAAGAAATAATATTATTGCACCATTTTTTAGGAACTAATATCCTTAAGATAAGTTATGTTTGTAACAAGCTACATCATTCATGTGTAAAAAAATACTAAAACTTTATTACAGATCCTAGTTTTGACTTAGACTATTAAATAGGAACTTTTTCATTTTACTTTTGAAAATATTGAAAAAACTTTTTTTTTTTTTTCTATCGTCAGGCAATACGTTCCATACTTTAGGAGCAACACAGTGTGTGGAAAAATGTATACAGACTAGTTCTTGCCTGTGGGCAAATCATATTATTACGATTTCCTCGGGTACCTTGGCTATGGTGGAATACATTAGACATTATGCTATTTGAATCATTACCATTAACATTTTTATATATGGTCAGCGCTATGAAATATTTCTTTAAGAGGTCGAAGGTTAGTATATTTAAGTCATTAAACAGTAAGTCAGTGGAGTCGTATTTACTTTTAAAGACAATGGTTCTTGCTATTTTCCTTTGTGCTACAAAGATATCATTCACAACTGTAGGCCAAGTACAGCCGCAGATCAATGAACAGTTAATAAGGTATGGATAACATAATTAATGATATAAGCTGCGTAAGGCTTCACTTGTTACATTGTACTTAATTCTGAATAAAATTCCACAAGTTTTTGATAAATTTGAGCACACCGATTGTATATGCTTTTTCCAGTTAAAATTTTCATCAATAATAACTCCTAAGAATTTTGTAGAAGAAACACGATTAAGCTCAGCCTCCATAGGAAACTGTTCCGAAATTACTGACAACAGAGCGTCTTTGAAACAATATGAAGTTAGTTTTATTAATGTTTACTGTTGATTTATTTGCGGTTACCCATTTGAATATGTTATGCAATTCTTGATTTAATTTTATATTTAAGTTACACAAATCACTATCTGTTAGAAGAAGGCTTGTATCATCGAGAAATAGAACGTAACTAAGCATATCACTAACATTACATTTATCATTGATGTTTGTCAGAAATAATATAGGACCTAATAATAGAACCTTGTGGCACACCTTAATAATAGTTTTTTTTTTTATTTGACATATAATTGTTACAAAATACAGACTGTTTCTTACCTGACAGGTAACTAGCAAACAATTTTAGTGGTAATCCTCTAACTCCAATGTTTTCTAGCTTGTCTAATAATATGTTATGATCAATAGAGTGAAATGCTTTACTCATATCAAGAAAACCCCTACTACATGGTTCTTTCTCTCCATATTCTTGTATATTTCACTTGTAAACTTCAGTATTGCTGTTTCTGTGGATTTATTTTTTGCGGAATCCAAATTGATTGCTTGAAAGCAGGTTGAATGATTCTATTAATGCAGTCAGTCTCTTTGCTATTGCTTTTTCAAGTATTTTGTACAATGTCCTTATCCGTCCATGTATGGAGTATGCTTCACGTGTCTGGGGGGGTTCCACTCATACTGCTCTTCTAGACAGGGTGGAATCAAAAGCTTTTCGTCTCATCAACTCCTCTTCTCTAACTGACTGTCTTCAGCCTCTCTCTCATCTCCGCAATGTTGCATCTCTAGCTGTCTTCTACCGCTATTTTCATGCTAACTGCTCTTCTGATCTTGCTAACTGCATGCCTCCCCTCCTCCCGCAGCCTCGCTGCACACAACTTTCTTCTTTTTCTCATCCCTATTCTGTCTACCTCTCTAATGCAAGAGTTAACTAGTATTCTCAATCATTCATCCCTTTCTCTGGTAAACTCTGGAACTCCCTGCCTGCTTTTGTATTTCCACCTTCCTATGACTTGAATTCCTTCAAGAGGGAAGTTTCAAGACACTTATCCACCAATTTTATTTACTACCGCTTTGGACCATTTTTGGGAACTGGCATCTCAGTGGGTTTTTTTTTATTTGATTTTTGTTATCCTTGGCCAGTGTCCCTCCTACATAAAAAAAAAAAAAAATCAAACACACACACACACACACACACACACACACACACAAACACACACCATGTTGTGTAGAGGTTAGCACGCTCGGCTAACAACCAAGAAGGCCCGGGTTCGAATCCCGGGCGCGCCGAGGCAAATGGGCGAACCTCTTAATGTGTAGCCCCTATTCACTTAGCAGCAAGTAGGTATGGGATGTAACCTGAGGGCCTGTAACCTCGCTGTTCTGGTGTGTGGTGTGTCAGTGGTCTCAGTCCTACCCAAAAGATCTGCCACTATGAACTCTGAGCTCCTTCTATAGCGGAATGGCTGGCTGGGTGACCAGCAGACGACCGTACGTGAATCACACACACACACACACACACACACACACACACACACACACACACACAAATCAACATGGACAAACGCACACACACATACACAAAGACATGGACACACACACACACACACACACACACACACACACACACATACAGAGGAGGAGGCAGTACACAGGAGGAGGCAGTAGGCACCTGCCGAAACGATAATTACTCCCAGTGAGGTGTGCAGCACTGTTCTGGGTGTGCTGTGAACTTATCACTAAGCCCAGCTGTGACCTCACTGAACGTTTCCCTTTGTGTCTCACAACACAAGGGGGCAGTCACAGCCTGCCCTCTAAAGACAACTCTCTTCCTCCACACAAAACTACAAGCACCTAATAACACACACACCCTTCACTCAAAATTTCAAAATTATCATGGCGACTCTTATACCTGCCTCGGAGTCCTCATCTGAGGAGGTGACCAGAAATGTCCCCAGGTCGGACTGCCCTTTTGACAACGACCTTAAGTGTCTTGACACCCCTCTCTCAACTTTTTCTTCATTAACTTCTGCAACAATCGCGGTCTAAGATCTAATTTTCAATCTGTAGAACACCACCTCTCCTCTTCTAAACCTCATCTTCTTTTCATCACTGGAACTCAGGTGTCTGACACAATTGACAGTGGCCCCTTTTCTGTTCCCTCCTACTTTCTCTATCCTCATTTTCGATCCAAAGCTGGATGTAGCGTTAATGTGCGCAATGACTTAACCTGCTCTTGTGCTCACGCTCTTGAACCTTCCGAGTTTTCCAACACCTGGCTACGACTACAGAGTCACTCTCAAACTAAATTTGTTGATGCTGTATATCTCTGACCTAACTCCTCTGACTATAAGAAATTCTTTGACTACTTAACTTCCAAAGTGGACCACATTCTGACCCTCATCCCTTTTGCAGAGATCTCCATTCTTGGAGACTTCAATGTTCACCACCAGCTTTGGCTTTCCTCTCCCTTCACTGACCATCCTGGTGAACTAGCCTACAACTTTGCTATCCTCCATGACCTAGAGCAATTGGTGCAACACCCTATTCGTATTCCTGACCGTCTTGGAGATACACCCAACATTCTTGATCTTTTCTTGACCTCTAATCTTTCTGCTTATGCTGTTACCCTCTCTTCTCCATTGGGCTCCTCCAATCACAATTTCATATCTTCTTCTTATCACTCCAATCCCTCCTCAGGATCCCCCTAAGCGGAGGTGCCGCTGGCAATTTGATTCTGTTAGTTGGGGGTATTTTGCTGATTTTCCTTGGAATGACTTCCGTGTCGGAGACCCGTCTTTGTGTGCTGAGCGCATAACAGAGGTGATAGTGTCTGGCATGGAGGCGTACATTCCTCACTCTTTTCCTCGACCTTCCAAACCTTGGTTCACCACAGCTTGTTCTTATGCTATACATGATAGAGAGGTGGTTCACAAAAGGTACTTAAGCCTTTCATCACCAAAATCTCATGCACTTTATATCTCTGCCTGGAACCATGCCAAGTCTGTTCTCCAGCTAACCAAAAACTCCTTCATTAACAGAAGGTGTCAAAATCTTTGAAGATCTAACTCCCCTCGTGACTTCTGGCATGAAGCCAAAAATATCCCTAATAACTTTGCTTCTTCTTCTTTCCCTACTTTATTTCAACCAGATGGCACCACTGCTATCACATCAATCTCTAAAGCTGAACTCTTCTCTCAAACCTTTGCTAAAAACTCTACCTTGGACGATTCTGGACTTGTTCCTTCCTCTCCTCCACCCTCTGACTACTTCGTGCTACCTATTAAAATTCTTTGCAATGATGTTTTCTATACCCTCGCTGGCCTAACCCCTCGGAAGGCTTATGGACATAATGGGGTCCCTCCTATTGTTTTCCGAAACAGTGCATCCGTGCTTGCACCTTGCCTAGTCAAACTCTTTCATCCCTGTCTGTCAACATGTACCTTTCTTTCTTGCTGGAAATTTGCCTACATTCAGCCTGTTTCTAAAAAGGGTGACCGTTCTAATCCCTCAAACTACCGTCCTATTGATATAATTTCCTGTCTATCTAAAGTTTTTTATTCTATCCTCAACAGGAAGATTCTTAAACATCTGTTACTTCACAACCTTCTATCTGATAGCCAGTATGGGTTCTGTCAAGGCCGCTCTACTGATGATCTTCTGGCTTTCCTTACTGAGTCTTTGTCATCATCCTCTTTTACAGATTTTGGTGAAACTTTTGCTGTTGCCTTGGACGTATCAAAAGCTTTTGATAGAGTCTGGCACAATGCTTTGATTTCCAAACTACTCTCCTATGGCTTTTATCGTCTCTGTAACCTCATCCCAAGTTTCCTTTCTATTGCTGCTGTGTAGACGGTCACTGTTCTTCTCCTAAATCTATTAACAGTGGTGTTCCTCAGGGTTCTGTCCTGTCACCCACTCTCTTCTTATTATTTATTAGTGATCTAAACCAAACTTCTTGTCCTATCCACTCCTACGCTGATGATACCACCCTACACTTTTCAACGTCATTTCATAGACGTCCAACCCTTCAGGAAGTAAAAATTTAACTCTGGAAAGCCACAGAACGCCTGACATCTGATCTTTTAAAATTTCTAATAGGGGCTGAGCAAACTTGGTATTGTTCAGTGCCTTAAAAATCAATTCCTCCATCTATCAACTTGACACAACCTTCCAGACAACTATCCCCTCTTCTTCAATGACACTCAACTGTCCCCCGTCTTCTACACTGAACATCCTCGGTCTGTCTTTTATTTATGATCTGAACTGGAAACTTCACATTTCATCTCTAGCTAAAACATCATCTATAAAATTAGGTGTTCTGAGACGTCTCCGCCAGTTTTTCTCCCCCCGCCCCCAAGCTGCTAACTCTGTACAAGGGCCTTATCCGTCCATGTATGGAGTATGCTTCACATGTCTGAGGCAGAGCGTTCCACTCATACTACACTTCTAGACAGGGTGGAATCAAAATTATTTCGTCTCATCAACTCATCTCCTCTAACTGACTGTCTTCAGCCTCTAAAGCCATCCGAGATAAGGTGTTGGAGAGGGCGGCAAGACTGAAGGATATGCAAGAACCATATAAGAAAATATATATCAAGAAGGACTCACACCCTGAAGTAAGGAAAGAATGGCGGCGCTTGAAGACAGCAGAAGAATAAATAAACGAGAAAAATAAACCTTCGAACGCTGGATGCAACATTCGCCTGGATTATAGGGAACGAGTGTTGTACAAAGACGGTGTGGTGATTGACAAATGGCAACCTCATCCTTTCTAAGAAGACCACAGGGAAGTATAAGTATTGTTTCTTGGAACATTAATGGTATAAAAACTAAAATAGAAAAGAAAAATGTTGAGACCTTTCTCAGTAAATATGATATTATTTGTTTAAATGAAATAAGGACGTGCTTGCCGTTGTTCTTTCCAGGATATGCTTCTTATAAAAATTCTGACAAAAAAAACAGTAATCGTGGTGGAACTTGTGTGTTTGTACGACTTTGTTTGAATAAGTATTTATTTGATGTGGATTTTTCTTGTACGGATCAAATATGGTTTAAGCTTAATATTGCACCAGGTATACTTTTTGGTTCTTGTTATGTATCCCCCTCGGACTCTGAGTATTTTGATTATACACAAATATGTAATATACAAGAAAAGGTTAAGCACAATGATTGTAGTAACGGATGTGTGATAATTGGAGACGTGAACGCTCGCTTTGGTTATTCGGTGAGAGAACTGCAGGGCATAGTGGATATGGCGAGAATTTCTTATTCTGTTATTCCTGACCCTGTGCCTACGCCCAACGACAATGCTAAAGCGTTACTTGGCATATGTGCTGAAGAAGAATTACTAGTTATTAACAATTTACAAAATATGAATTCCCATTATTTGAGTAAGAAAACCTATTGTAAAGGAAGTGAATGGATATCTGAATTGGATATTTGTATCGTGTCTAAGGGTTTACTCAGCTTGATTGAATCTTTTGACGTTGTTAGAGACAACTCTTTACCTTCAGATCACGCACCAATTAGTGTTATGATACAAGAAGGAGGCAGTAAACACCTGCCGAAACGATAATTACTCCCAGGGAGGTCTAAAGCACTGTTCAAGGGGTGCTGTGAACTTATCATTAAACCCAGCTGTGACCTCACTGAACGTTTCCCTTTGTGTCTCACAACACAAGGGGGCAGTCACAGCCTGCCCTCTAAAGACAACTCTCTTCCTCCACACAAAACTACAAGCACCTAATAACAAACACACCCTTCACTCAAAAATTTTAAAATCATGGCGACTCCTACACCAGCCTCGGAGTCCCCATCTGGGGAGGGGACCATAAATGTCCCCAGGTCGGACTGCCTTTCTGTCGACGACCCTAAGTGTCTTGACACCCCCACAACTTTTTCTTCATTAACTTCTGCAACATTCGCGGTCTAAGATCTAATTTTCAATCTGTAGAACACCACCTCTCCTCTTCTAAATCTCATCTTCTTTTCCTCACTAAAACTCAGGTGTCTGAGGCAACTGACAGTAGCCCCTTTTCTGTTCCCTCCTACTTTCTCTATCCTCATTTTCGATCCAAACCTGGATGCTGCGTTTATGTGCGCAATGACTTAACCTGCTCTCATGCCCACGCTCTTGAATCTTCCGAGTTTTCCACCATCTGTAGTCATCCAGAGTCATTCTCATACTAAATTTATCTGTGCTGTATACCTCTCTCCTAACTCCTCTGACTATAAGAAATTCTTTGACTACTTAACTTCCAAAGTGGAGCACATTCTGACCCTCTTCTCTTTTGCAGAGATCTCCATTCTTGGAGACTTCAATGTTCACCACCAGCTTTGGCTTTCCTCTCCCTTCACTGACCATCCTGGTGAACTAGCCTACAACTTTGCTATCCTCCATGACCTAGAGCAATTGGTGCAACACCCTACTCGTATTCCTGACCGTCTTGGAGATACACCCAACATTCTTGACCTTTTTCTGACCTCTAATCCTTCTGCTTATGCTGTCACCCTTTCTTCTCCGTTGGGCTCCTCCGATCACAATCTCATATCTTTATCTTGTCCTATCACTCCAATCCCTCCTCAGGATCCCCCTAAGCGAAGGTGCCTCTGGCGTTTTGCCTCTGCTAGTTGGGGGGACCTGAGGAGGTATTTTGCTGATTTTCCTTGGAATGACTACTGCTTCCGTGTCAGAGACCCGTCTTTGTGTGCTGAGCGCATAACAGAGGTGATAGTGTCTGGCATGGAGGCGTACATTCCTCACTCTTTTTCTCATTCTAAACCTTCTAAACCTTGGTTTAACACAGCTTGTTCTCGTGCTATACATGATAGAGAGGTGGCCCACAAAAGGTACTTAAGCCTTCCATCACCAGAATCTCATGCACTTTATATTTCTGCCCGGAACCATGCCAAGTGTGTTCTCCAACTAGCCAAAAACTCCTTCATTAACAGAAAATGTCAAAGCCTTTCAAGATCTAACTCCCCTCGTGATTTCTGGCATCTAGCCAAAAATACCTCCAATAACTTTGCTTCTTCTTCTTTCCCTCCTCTACTTCAACCAGATGGCACCACTGCTATCACATCTATTTCTAAAGCTGAACTCTTTGCTCAAACCTTTGCTAAAAACTCTACCTTGGACGATTCTGGGCTTGTTCCTCCCTCTCCTCCACCCTCTGACTACTTCATGCCACCAATTAAAATTCTTCGCAATGATGTTTTCCATGCCCTCGCTGGCCTAAACCCTCGGAAGGCTTATGGACCTGATGGGGTCCCTCCTATTGTTCTCCGAAACTGTGCCTCCGTGCTTGCACCTTGCCTAGTGAAACTCTTTCATCTCTGTCTGTCAACATCTACCTTTCCTTCTTGCTGGAAGTTTGCCTACATTCAACCTGTTCCTAAAAAGGGTGACCGCTCTAATCCCTCAAACTACCGTCCTATTGCCTTAATTTCCTGCTAATCTAAAGTTTTTGAATCTATCCTCAACAGGAAGATTCTTAAACATCTATCACTTGACAACCTTCTATCTGATCGCCAGTATGGGTTCCGTCAAGGCCGCTCTACTGGTGATCTTCTGGCTTTCCTTACTGAGTCTTGGTCATCCTCTTTTAGAAACTTTGGTGAAACTTTTGCTGTTGCCTTGGACATATCAAAAGCCTTTGATAGAGTCTGGCACAAAACTTTGATTTCCAAACTACCCTCCTACGGTTTCTATCCTTCTTTCTGTAACTTCATCTCAAGTTTCCTTTCTGACCGTTCTATTGCTGCTATGGTAGACGGTCACTGTTCTTCTAAATATATTAACAGTGGTGTTCCTCAGGGTTCTGTCCTGTCACCCCTCTCTTCTTATTATTCATTAATGATCTTCTAAACCAAACTTCTTGCCCTATCCACTCCTATGCTGATGATACCACCCTGCACTTTTCCACGTCTTTTCATAGACGTCCAACCCTTCAGGAGGTAAACATATCACGCAGGGAAGCCACAGAACGCCTGACTTCTGATCTTTCTAAAATTTCTGATTGGGGCAGAACAAACTTGGTATTGTTCAATGCCTCAAAAACTCAATTCCTCCATCTATCAACTCGACACAACCTTCCAGACAACTATCCTCTCTTCTTCAATGACACTCAACTGTCCCCCTCTTCTACACTGAACATCCTCGGTTTGTTCTTTACTTATTATCTGAACTGGAAACTTCACATCTCATCTCTAGCTAAAACAGCTTCTATGAAGTTAGGTGTTCTGAGACGTCTCCGCCAGTTTTTCTCACCCCCCCAGCTGCTAACTCTGTACAAGGGCCTTATCCGTCCATGTATGGAGTATGCTTCACATGTCTGGGGGGGTTCCACTCATATTGCTCTTCTAGACAGGGTGGAATCAAAACCTTTCGTCTCATCAACTCCTCTCCTCTAACTGACTGTCTTCAGCCTCTCTCTCACCGCCGCAATGTTGCATATCTAGCTGTCTTCTACCGCTATTTTCATGCCAACTGCTCTTTTGATCTTGCTAACTGCATGCCTCCCCTCCTTCCGCGGCCTCGCTGCACAAGATTTTCTTCTTTCTCTCACCCTTATTCTGTCCACCTCTCTAACGCAAGAGTTAACCAGTATTCTTAATCATTCATCTCTTTCTCTGGTAAACTCTGGAACTCCCTGCCTGCTTCTGTATTTCCACCTTCCTATGACTTGAATTCCTTCAAGAGGGAGGTTTCAAGACACTTATCCACCAATTTTTGACCACTGCTTTGATCCTTTTATGGGACTGGCATTTCAGTGGGCATTTTTTTTATTAGATTTTTGTTGCCCTTGGCCAGTATCCTTCCTACATAAAAAAAAAATAAAAAAAACCACCTTCACCTTGTCTCGAAACTCTTAAAATGAGATCATTTGAACTGGGTAAACGCGGTGCAGAGATTAACGTTATTGATATGGTGAAAAATCGCCAGTCAATAAGCAAAAGACCTATACGATATCAGAACATCAACTATGAATTATTTTGTGTCCAAACTCAATGAGATAGATTTACATATACAATGTAGTGACGATATAGATGTAACAGCCTCTACTATAACTGAAACGTTATACGAATGTGGAAGTGCCAGTAGATACCCACGTTGTGCCCGTGTAGAGGAGGTGACTGATGGAAGAGGAAGGTGGGAAAGAATGTTGGATAATAATGATCAGGGTAAATTAAGGCAAGCAATAAACTGGCGCGATGAGATAACAGACGATAGTAACAACACAGAGTCCATGCCAGATGATGAAGTCTTTAAAGAGCACTTTGAAAAATTATTTAATCCACCGGATATAGTTTACCCAAATGCTAATGATCTACACTCTCATCTCAACATACAGATACTAGACGACATAATCAGCGTAGAAGAGGTGCAGAGACAGATTAAGAGATTAAAACCAGGCAAGGCTTGTGGCCCAGATGGAGTACCACCTACACTTTACAAAGTTTTACCTGTTCAATGGATAATGTTTATAACTACACTCTTTAATAACATATTTCTTACTGCCTCTTACCCTACTAGTTGGATAACGGCAAAACTGTTCACTATATATAAACGTGGGTCTAAAGCACTCCCAAGTAATTATAGAGCAATAAATGTTATTAACACAATAGCAAAATTATATGACATGGTCCTGTCAGCTCGCCTCCATCAGTGGTTTGTGTCTCACCGGGAACAGGCGGGGAGTCGGCCAGGAAGAGGATGTGTGGAACATCTGGTAACACTCAGAGTGCTGATGGATATTGCTCCAAGGAAAAAACTGAAGCTATTTATTACATTTGTGGATTTCAGTAGAGCTTATGATTGTGTACCGAGGTTTGATTTGTTTATGTGGTTGAAGAGGATGGGATGTGGTGTTACTATGCTCTTAGCTTTGGCTGCAATGTATACATGTACGAATAGTGTGGTGGGAACTGCTGTCATCGCAACCACCGCTGGTGTGCGTCAAGGCTCACCCACATCTTGTATACTGTTTATCCTTTATGTTAATGAAATGATACAAATGTTAAAACAACAATGTCTTGTGGATGGTTTCCTTGCATGGTTGCATGTTTTAGTCATGATGGATGACACTATACTGTTATCAACAACTCCAGATGGAATGAAAAGTAAGATAAAAATTTTACAAGAGTTTTGCAGCACTCGTGGTATGATCATTAATGATAACAAGACGAAATTTATGGTGTTGAATGGAGATAAGAAAGATAAGGAAAATATAACTAGTGAGAATAATGTTATTAGTTGTTGTGATCACTACATTTATCTAGGAAGTCCCTTTACTGATGATGGCTCTCTATCAACTGCAATGAAGTTACATGCTAATATGAAGATGTGCCATACTTTGAAATTTATATCTTTCATTAATAAGAATAATGATCTGTCATTTATAGTTAAGAAAAAAATATTTGATGCTGCACTTATGTCGTCGCTACTGTACGGTTGTGAATCCTGGCTCAATGGAGTCACGAAGTCTATAGAAAAACAGCATAATTGGTGTATAAAGCAACTTCTTGGCGTAAGAAAAACGACGAACAATGATGTTTGCAGGGTAGAGTTGGGTATGCCCCTAGTCTGTGCACTGGTTAAGGCAAAACAAAGAAAATTCTTTAAAGAAATGTGGACAAAAAGAAACACAATGGATGACGACCCACTGATATATGCAATTAAGGCAGCACTAAGGTATAATGATGTTGTGTCCAGGTATATGACAGACTTGATCACTGTCGACAGTGACGATGTGCACAGTGCAATGCATGAGGTGAAGAGCCGTGTGAGAGTTTCAGTATCAAACAGGCTAAGTTTTTATAAGTCTGTTAATAGTGAACTAATAGTGCATGACATTTACATAAAAAAAACGTTAAAGTTAATGAATTGGAACGAGTGTCCTGGACAAGGTTACGTCTGTGTTCACACTCGTTGGCAATTGAAAAGGGACGCTGGAATCGGCGAGGAAGGGGTCGTCTTCCCTTGGAAGAAAGATTGTGTTCATGTGGTATGATTCATACGGAGATACATGTTCTTGAAAATTGTCCTATTTCCAGTCATGTTAGAGAAAGAAATAATGTAACGACAGTTAGTAATTTATTTGTTAATAGATCTAATTATATAAATGTTTGTAGAATTGTATTAATGTTGGATGTGTGTTTGCATAAAAAAAAAAAATGGGTTTGTTTGGATAAATTCTTGTTTTTATTTATATATATAAACGTATAGGATTACAATTTAGTTTTTACGCATGTCTTTTATGGGTTTTAAATATTTTCAATGAATTTCTTGTCTAATTATTTACATTCCGCTGTTTTATTTTTTATAATATGTCTTGTTTTCATTTGGCTGCTATGTCAGGTTTTTATGAGTTGTGTTTTGTTTTTATGCAACAGATTTTATTTTCGATGATATATTTTCAATATCATAGTTGCAAAATTTTCCTCTGTATATTTGTAATTTGGACTATTTTTTTAATGTGTTTATTGGTGTGTACTTCCCAGTGGTCAATCAATCAATCAATCATCATCAACTATTTACATCTCTGCAACTAGTCTGTCTCTGTCATAATCTCTTAATCCCTTACACATTATCTCTCTCTCTCTCTCTCTCTCTCTCTCTCTCTCTCTCTCTCTCTCTCTCTCTCTCTCTCTCTCTCTCTCTCTCTCTCTCTCTCTCTCTCTCTCTCTCTCTACTTACCCAAAACGGCTGTCAGCCTACAGCACACCTGCTTCCCTCATGTGACACCACACACACTCACATGAGAATGCTCTAGGAAACTGCTTGTATACACTCTTTGAACCAACTGCTTGAATACAATCAATGCATAACAGGAAAACACTGTGTGTGTGTGTGTGTGTGTGTGTGTGTGTGTGTGTGTGTGTGTGTGTGTGTGTGTATGTGTATGTGTGTGTGTGTGTGTGTGTGTGTGTGTGTGTGTGTGTGTGTGTGTGTTTGTGTGTGTGTGTGTGTGTGTGTGTGGTGTGTGTGTGTGTGTGTGTGTGTGTGTGTGTGTGTGTGTGTGTGTGTGTGTGTGTGATGTAAGGTATAAGAAAGATAATAAATATGGAAAAACATTATTAAATATATAGTGAAGAGACAAATAAGAATAAAAGATGCAAAGAGTGATAGAGAGAGAGAGAGAGGAGAGAGAGAGAGAGAGAGAGAGAGAGAGAGAGAGATGAGAGAAGAGAGAGAGAGAGAGATGAGAGAGGGAGAGAGATGAGAGAGAGAGAGAGGATGTGGTGCAAGTTGCCAGCGATATACTCATAACCATAACCTGAAAAGAATGAAATCTTTGGGTCCTTGCACTGCTTGAATTAGAATGACAAGGAGGGGAAGGAGGAGGAAGCTCAGGCAAAACTGCAGAGATGGAGGCGATTTTTTTTACTTGCCACTGAAATTCTGTTCACACACACACACACACACACACACACACACACACACACACACACACACACACACACACACACACACACACACACACACACTCACACACACACACACACACACACACACACAAGCGCACGCGTTATTTCCGGACATAACATCTCTCTTTATTTTTCGTTAAAATTTTTCGTTTTTTTCATTCAATAAGTAAATGTTAGCGGCCCTTCATTAATAGAAAAACATCATCACAACACTGCACCACACCATACCACACCACAACACGCCACACAGCACCACACTGTACCACACCACATCACACCACACCAAATCACACTGCATCGCTCCACACCACAATCGCAATGATGTTTTCCATTCGCAATGATGTTTTCCATGCCCTCGCTGGCCTAAACCCTTGGAAGGCTTATGGACCTGATGGGGTCCCTCCTATTGTTCTCCGAAACTGTGCCTCCGTGCTTGCACCTTGCCTAGTCAAACTCTTTCAGCTCTGTCTGTCAACATCTACCTTTCCTTCTTGCTGGAAGTTTGCCTACATTCAACCTGTTCCTAAAAAGGGTGACCGTTCTAATCCCTCAAACTACTGTCCTATTGCTTTAATTTCCTGCCTATCTAAAGTTTTTGAATCTATCCTCAACAGGAAGATTCTTAAACATCTATCACCTCACAACCTTCTATCTGATCGCCAGTATGAGTTCCGTCAAGGCCGCTCTACTGGTGATCTTCTGGCTTTCCTTACTGAGTCTGCAGCCAGTGTGGCGGCGTATCTTGTGTGGTGCGCGTGTGTATCGCGTTGTGTTCCTCCTCAAAGACTTAGTGGTGGTCAAGATAACCACGATTGGCCAAGCCTTTCCCGAAGTGTGCTACCAGTAGTGTACAGGTGTGTTGAGTAGTCGCCAGGTGTACAGCCACACGTGGGTTGTGTATAGAAAGATATGCATGTTTTCTAAGTCCCATCATGCCGCTGGCCGGGGAAACTGCACCTGCCACGCTCTCAAACTGAACGCCACTCTGTTGTGTCAGTCTGAGACGCCTCCGTTCCCCTCTCCTACTCCTCTCCCCACCACCTTACAAACACTAATGTAGCTTCCACTCACTGCTGCCAAGTGTACGGTGACCTTGTTCCTCTTCATAATGGAAACTGAGGCACTATTTCTACTACTAAATCTACTAGGAGAGAGAGAGAGAGAGAGAGAGAGAGAGAGAGAGAGAGAGAGAGAGAGAGAGAGAGAGAGAGAGAGAGAGAGAGAGAGAGAGAGAGAGAGAGAGAGAGAGAGAGAGAGAGAGAGAGAGAGAGGGAAGGGGCATATATTTCACACACTTCATCACCACATGCTCCACTGTT
>NW_026973807.1:0-2500 GCF_035594125.1 Scylla paramamosain | reverse complement strand
TATCAGTAATGGTTGCAGGGTCAAGGCAGAGAAGGAATTTGCAAGGGAAAGTGGGCCGGGAGGGCGTGAGGGCCCGCTGACCAGAAGGAGGAAAGCCTTTAGAAAAATAGCCACGCCCACTTACAGCTCCGCCTTCAAGCCGCCTCTTGCTCCCTGATTGGCTGGTGTATGAAGCACCACGCCTGCGGGAGGACCAGATGCACCAATGAGCAGCGTGAATGGTACACGTGTGGAGTGTTATGACAATAAAGGCAGTAGTTCAGGGTAGGGAAGTAGGCAGTCCCCAAGCATTGCATTATATTAGAGCGGGTGACAGTGGAGTGGTTGAGGAGCGGAGAGCAGCAGAGACAAGCAGACACAGCAGCAGCAGCAGCAGCAGCAGCAGCAGCAGCAGAGAGGGCTCTGCCTCACCACAGAGGGGTGGAGGTGGACGGAACAACTTAAATCAGGTGGAGCTTGAGAGCGTACCGCAGTGTATCGATCCATTATGTTATTAAAGGAGGAGTGGGCTGCTTACTGCATGACAGGCTTGTGTGGTGTACGAAGATTAACTCCGCCATGGCGTGTTTACAGCAATTGACGTGATGGTGGTGAGTGTGTTGACAAGTCCACAGTAATGGCGCCGGAAGTCAGTATTGGCTGTGTTGATGCTTTTGATGTTGTCTGTGTCTGTGCGGTGGTTGCGATCATCTCTCAGTGTGTTCAACAGATACAAACTGACAAGTAATAGCTTGCAACCATTTCAACATGAATGCCACGCACACATTTGGACTTGCAACAAATGTAAATAATTACCAGTTTTTATTTAAAATGTGAAAGTGTTGGTGACTCTTCCTGTACCATTTATTTAACAATTCCTGCAAACATCTCCCTCCTACACAACGCTCTATACTACTACTACTACTACTACTACTACTACTACTACTACTACTACTAATATTAATAATTATAATAATACCCGCTACTACTACTACTACTACTACTACTACTACTACTACTTACTACTAGAAGTGATCTGGGCACTGTTTTTTTTACATACACAAAACACAGAAAATACACAAAAAAAAAAAAATGAAATACAGTTGAATATATAATTCATATAACAGTTATATGAATATATAATTCATATAACTGAAATTATTATTATTATTATTATTATTATTATTATTATTATTATTATTATTATTATTATTGTTGTTGTTGTTGTTGTTGTTGTTGTTGTTGTTGTTGTTTTTGATGATGGTGGTGGTGGTGGTAGTGGTTAAAAGGACGTTGGTTCAAATGTTTCTGAGCCCTGATTGGCCGGGCAGCAGCCAATAACGAGAGAGGCATTATCCTGCCACGTGTGTTGATAAATAAAGAGAGAGATGAACCGGTATACTACTAATAAGTCTTCACAAAAATATGTAAGTGAATAATTAGATATATATAAATTAACAAATAAACAAAACGAAAAAAAAAATATAAATGGAAGGAAAAGTAACAAAGAAGGAGAAGAAGAAGAAGAAGAAATAGTAAAGAAGAAAAGTGAAATTTCCTTTACATGCTAATAACAAAAAATATATAAAGCAACAACAATAACAACAATGATAATAATAATAATAATAATAATAATAATAATAATAATAATAATAAAAATAATAATAATAATAATGATAATAATAATAATAATAATAATAATTATAATAATTATAATAACAAAAGCATTTTCTTTCTAATTATGCAAAACAATTCAATAAATAAACAAAAAAAACAAAATAAGCAACAAATAAAATGCCAAATAAAAATTCACATATTCAGTTTTTAAATAAACGCTCACTCTTGGTCCCTCTCCCTCTCCCTCTCCCTCTCCCTCTCTCCCTCCCTCCTCTTCATCAATCTCTCTCTCTCTCTCTCTCTCTCTCTCTCTCTCTCTCTCTCTCTCTCTCTCTCTCTCTCTCTCTCTCTCTCTCTCTCCTGTACCTCCTTCCTCCTCTCCCTTCCTGCTTCTTCACACTATGAGAATACGAATTTTCGTATTCACGAAAAATTACATATTGGTTATGATGTGTGTGTGTGAGTGTGTGTGGATGAGTAGGTGGGTGAGTGAGTACCATATATTTGGTCAGTTTTCCTTCAGTCACTGTCTACACTACTGGTAATTGCAAAGTATCCATCATTGCTGTTGTGACTCAACAAAAAATGGAGTGCATTTTCTTCCCTCTGGCTTTTTTTATTTCTTTTTCGTAGGATATGAGTGTGTTCGTTAGATGAACAAGTCCCTGTATATTAAGTAGACCTTTACGTGTGTCGCTCTTGTACCGAACGGCCTGGAAACACTGAGCCAAAGGGACGCCGCTCAGTCTGCAGCCAGTGTGGCGGCGTATCTTGTGTGGTGCGCGTGTGTGTATCGCATTGTGTTCCTCCTCAAAGATTTGAAGTGGTGGTCAAGATAACCACGATTGGCCAAGCCTTTCCCGGGCAAAGTGTGCTGCCAGTAGTGTGTTGCAGGTGTGTTGAG
>NW_026973806.1:125000-142500 GCF_035594125.1 Scylla paramamosain | reverse complement strand
GAAGGCTTACGATGACCACAGGAGGAGGAGAAACAGGAGAGAGGAAGGCAAGATGAAGGTAAAGTCTTTGTGAACACGTTTAATCACACACACATCGGAAGCCTCACGCCCTTTCCGCTGCTCTCCTCACGACGGAGGCACGACTGGTCGCCTCGTTTGCCGAAGTACATGTGGTAATCGCTCCCGCGAACACCCGAGCGAGACTGCGATGCATATGTGGCGCGCCGCGAGACGATCGGAACACCCCCACCTCCTCTCCTGTAGTAGGCGCTGAAGGTACCGCTGCTGCAAGAATGGGGAGGGTATTTCTCCTGGTGTTTCTCCGGGTGTGTTTCCATTTTGATCGGCTGTGAATGTGCGGTGCGGCGCGGCGGATTTGTCAGCTGGGTAATTATGGAGGCTGTAATGACTTCACAGGAGGTGTTAAGTGAGGAGCGCCGCCTCATTACCAACACTTTCTTCATCATTATCCTCCTCCTCTCCGCCATGATAGTGATGGTTGTGATGGTTGTGATGGTGGTGATGGTGATAACTGCATGCTGCTCAAAGTGCTTCACTGAATTGCACGTCTTGACTTTTTCTATTATTTATCTCTTTTTTTCAGTTGTTAATGCATAGGTGTACTTTTTTTTTTATAGGAAAGAGCAGATATACGTAGGTTTATGCGTCTCTCTCTCTCTCTCTCTCTCTCTCTCTCTCTCTCTCTCTCTCTCTCTCTCTCCCCCTCATGCAGGCTGGGGGAGGGGATGAGGAGAAGGAGGGAGCAGGTCACATGAGGAAAACATAAATCGGCCGCCTGGGATGGGAGTAATAGTTCAGTTTCCCCTCGTGATGGGGCCGCTGACTCACGTGGCAGGCGGCTATGGCTGACGGGAGGAAGGCAACAGAGAAACGCACTAACAGGGACCCGCGTTAAGAGAGACTTTGAACGTTGACCGGAACTGTTTCATGCTGGAAGCTTCAAGACACTCCTCATGATTTTGGATAATGATTTTTTTTTGCTGCACTTTCTGGGGGCTGGCATCTTTAACGGAGAACCGCCAGAACTGAGATCCGAGATAAGAGACAACTCCGTTAACGCAGACCTATATTTACAGAGACCACACCAACAGAATACGATATTAGCAGGGAACCATATTAACAGAGGACTATATTAACAATGATCCATCAATAGAGAGCTGCACTAACATGGAGCCTAATTAAAGAAAAATCCATCAATAGAAATCAACACTGAGCCAAGTGAACAGAGAGCTGCGTGAACTGAAAAAAAAAAAAATGCTTTGCGGGACGTGACCGAACAAGGAACAACATTAAGAAAACACTACAATTTAACCTAAGCGAACAGAAAAACTTATTGGGGGACGTTATCGGACAAAGAACAACATTGAAAGAACACCGCAATCGAACCTGATTTAACCGAACATACTTTTAAAACGGAAATGCATCGCTTAGCAGAACACGATGAGTGACCGAGGCTCGTCAACGGAGACCGGGACAATAGTGAACCGCGGTGACCAAGAACCGTATTGAGAGTTTCGTTCACGCGGCACAGTTGTAAAGGAAAAATGACGTGAAATACAGTCGAGTTATCGGGAATCACAGTAGCGGAGGAGCGTGTCAGATTTGTAATGCATGAGGGCCACGCCGCGTCAGCAACAATGGCGTGTTGACTGTGGTTGCTGTGGTTGTTGTCAGCTCACAGCAGTCACCCGCGAAACCGTCCACCAAAGGAACGTGAACAACCAACAACACCAACAACAACAACAACAACAACAACAACAACAGTAATAATAATAATGTTAGCCCTGCTTTCTTTGTGTAATAAAAAGCATACCAGAACAAATTAATAAGTAGGAACACTACAAAATGACCCGCTATCTCTAAAGCTGCTAAAGAGGAAAGAAATGGACATAAGCCACAGGAAAAGTAAACCTGCATTCTTTTTTGTAATACGTGGCAGAGCAAAATAATCACACCGATGAAAAGAGGAGAGCTACTATTCCTAAAGCTGCTAAGTAAAGAAAAAGCCGCAAATATAAGCTAAAGAAAGTTCTAACCTGCGTTGTCTTATAATATGGAGCACTGCAAATTCAAGGAAAAAAGAACAACAAAGATCCTTCTTACACTTTCTAAAAATGCAACACTGATATCAACTAGAAATGATATGAATCTTTTTTTTTTTTTTTGTCTGTGATAAAAAGCATAGTAAAATAAAATAAAAAAAAGAAGGAAAAGCAAGAATAATTCATGAGTGTGGAAGATAAAAGTATTAACTTGAAAGTAATGGAACTCCCTTTCTTTATTTAGTGGTGTGAAATAAATAGGAAATGATTCCTAAACCAGCAAGCAAAAGAAAATAAAACATACAAAGAAGTGATAAGTGTGGAGAACAAAGAAAGAGGAGGGAAAAAAAAAAAACGAACACGAAAATACGTGTGGCCGTAATACAGATTATAAAAAGAATAAAAAAAAAAACAAGCACAGAAAGAATATATAATCTTACACATCGTAAAAAAGAGTATAACAAAGCGAAAGGTACAGAAAAAAAAAGAAGGAAGACACTGGTACACATAATATGAAGAACAAATTGATAAACATTATAATACAGAGGACTACAAACAAAAGAGGAGCAAGAAAAAAAACAAGGAGGGAAACACCGGCACAGACAATATAAAGAATGAATGGGTCAACACACACACACACACACACACACACACACAACAGGGAAAACAAAAACCAACAAAAAAAAAAAAAAGGATAAATACAACAACACATCAGCTTTAAGAAGCCGGAAGAATGTAGTGGCCATGAAATTAGGGAAGATTGCAGGCATCAGACAATCTTGACAACACCTAATGATAGAACGCTGCCGGAGTGTAATGATGGTGAGTGTTGTGCTTAAGAGAAGTTAATGCACCATTGATTACACGTCGCTGTTCTTAAAGAGAGAGATTAAGTCGTATTAGGATATTTTTAAAGGAAAACGCTTAGAGAGAGAGAGAGAGAGAGAGAGAGAGGGAGAGAGAGAGAGAGAGAGAGAGAGAGAGAGAGAGAGAGAGAGGAGGGTGGGAGAGAGGGAGGGAGAATATCTGTATATAGCAGAAGGAACAACAACATAGGGAAGGAAAGAATAAAGGGGAGGGATAGAGAGAAAATGAGGTGGATGTGGAGGGCAATAAAGGAAGAGGAAAGGGTGCGGCAGAAGGGAGAGGAAGGGGGAGTGACAGACAAGTAATTAGCCTCCACTTGGGCTGGCGAAGTAAAGCATGCCCTCCGCTATTTCTCTCATTTCCTCTTTCCTTTGCCTTCATTTTTCTCTTTTCCTTCCTTTCCTCTACATTTGTCTTTACTTTCCATCCAGTTGCCCTTCATCTCTCCTCTCCTTCACTTCCTCTCTCTCTCTCTCTCTCTCTCTCTCTCTCTCTCTCTCTCTCTCTCTCTCTCTCTCTTCTTTCTTTCTTATCTTCACCAACACTTTCCCTTTTTCGGTTTTTATCGCTCTTCGTTTCCTATTTTCTTTTTTTATGATCTCTCCTTTTCGTTCTTTTTTTTTGTCGTTTATCTTACATTCCTTTATTTCTGTTCATTCTGTTCCCCTCATTCGTTCAGGTTTCTCAGTTTCTCGTTCTTTCTCCATCATCATTACTTTATTTTTTTATTTTCCCGTCTCGAACCATTTCCTCGTTTCCTATCTTTTTTTTTTCCTTCCTCCATCTTCATTTCTCCTTCTCCTCCTATTTTCCATTCTATGCCTTTCAATATCCTTATTTCTTCTTTCTTCACTTCTTCTTCTTCAATAAATGGATTATTTATATTATAATGAGTACGTTTTTGTAAATTAATTACATATCTCGCTTATTTAGTTGCGTTTTTTTTTTTAAGATAATGTTTGTATTAATGGAATGTGGTGGAAGTGTAGGTAACGGGGCGCCGGTGCTCACTCAGTTTGTGTGCCTTGATTTTTTCCTCTTCTTCCTCCTCCTCCTCCTCCTTCTCCTCATGATCCTTGTTTTCATCTTTCTGCTTGTCATCGCCCTCCTTTGAATCAATCTTGTCCTCATTGTCCTCCCACGCTTCGTCTTTGTTCTCGTCATCGTTCTTCTCCTCCACGTCATCTACGTATGATATCATATTTCTGTTGCTGTATAATAGATGGTCCAGTCACCACAAATATCCCTGTAGGAAACGACAAATCTACTTCTATTTATTTTCCATATGTGGTGGTCTTTTTCCTCCTCTTCCTCTTCTTCCACTTTCACCAATAATCTCAAAAGAGCCAACAAATCAGCAGCTCTTTGTTCCTCCTTTGTGTTTTATTATGCCCCTTCTGGAGAAACAAGGGAAAACAAAGGGCCAAGACTCCACAAACACCAACTCCGCAAAAAAAAAAAAAAAAAAAAAAAAAACACGACCAGACACACTAGCAAGAGTTTCCACCACACACCCACGTCTTATTTCCCCCCAGGACAACGCGATGGACACCCTACTTGCCTCTCGCATCTTTCCCCTCCATCACCACCTCGTTCCCTCCCCGTCCCCAGCTCCCCAACACTCCTACGCCCCTGCTTCCCCGAGTATCACTTTCTTATGTTCTTCCTGCTCCTCTCCTTTCCTGCATAACGTCCTTCCCTGTGCCGATGCCTTGACCTCTCCTGGATCGATAGGGCGCGAGGGGAATGTTCGTATTGTATATAGGGTCGAGGGGAAGGTAAGAATAATTTGCTCCCTTACGCTATAACTAGGGCGGGAGGAGGTATGGTTAGTCTCCACCTGATCACTGCCGCTTGATGTGGTGGTCGTGGTGATGGATGGCGGCGAGATGTTGGGCAAGGCAGGAAGCAAGGAAGGAAGGGATAAGGAGAAGACGAAGAAGGAAGAGGTGCATGAGGGTATGAGAGAGAGAGAGAAGAGGAAGAGGAGGGAAAGGAGGTCCCAAATGACGAGACGGAGGGTCGAAGAAGACGAGAAAGGAAGCCAAAAGAGGAGAGAGAGAGAGAGAGAGAGAGAGAGAGAGAGAGAGAGAGAGAGAGAGAGAGAGAGAAGAGAGAGAGAGAGAGAGAGAGCACAAACTTACATAACCTGAAACCAAGACAAAGGGAAGACTACACACTAAAGTGATAAAAGGTGACGAGGAAAAAAAAAAAAAATGAGGAAAGGAAGAGTGAGATGAATGGCGCCTACTTATCACAGAGGACCACTGAGTACACCATTCACAGCGCGCCCTTCAGGTTACTTCCCCCTAGCGAGTAATAAATAATGAGGCGCAACAACAAATATTCCTCCCCACAGCGAGACCAACACAACGACACACAAACACACACCAAACCAGTGGCAGGAGTTATCAACCTTCCACCTACTGCTCCACACACCACCCACTCCGCTCCTCTTCACCCGCTCCACCTACGCCCTCCAAAACAAGAGGGGAGAAATAAGAGACAATTTTTCATTCCGTGGGGTGGAGACAGATGTGGTGAATTTACGAGGGAAACGGAATTACCTCTCCAGATTTTTTCTCCCACTCGGTCTCTCCCCCATAACGTGACTGCGATGTAAAAAAAAAAAAAAAAAGAAAAGAAAAAACTCGGAAGACAACGTATAACTGTCACAGAAGCGGCGAGGGGAAGGTAAGGGGACAAACCAGTTTGTGAGGGGGAGTGAGGGAGATATTTGAGCTGTTAGGTTAGGCTGAAAATAGAAAGCGAAGGGTAAGGGAGAGGCTGAAGGTGAGGAGGAAGATAAGAAGACGTAGGAGAAAGAGGAGGAGGAGGGGGAGGAGGAGGAGGAGGAGGAGAATGAGAATGAGAATGAATATGAGGTATTTATCATGAAGTAAATAACGTGATGATAAAAAAATGCCTGAGAAAAGTCATTGCAAATTCTTCCATCGAGAAATAATAAATTGCTCCAGAAAGGGTTTGCTCTTAATGATTCAAAGTAAAGAAGGACTTATTGAAATTTATGTTGGCTGATGTGATATTATTATTAAGGTAGCCAGATATATTGCCTCGTCCTTTGTAATATATTTGACCAGAACTGAGAGAGAGAGAGAGAGAGAGAGAGAGAGAGAGAGAGAGAGAGAGGAGAGAGAGAGAGAGAGAGAGAGAGAGAGAGAGGAGAGAGAGAGAGAGAGAGAGAGAGAGAGAGAGAGAGAGAGAGAGAGAGAAAACTAGAATGAGTGAAAAGAATGAAAAAATGTGAAAGAAAATAGGAAAAAAATTAAAAGTAAACAAGAAAGAGGAAGGAAAAAGAGAGAAGAGAGAGAGGGAATGAGAGTGAGAGAGAGGTGAACAGCGAAAGAAAGGAAATGGAAGAGAAAGAATAAAAGAATAAGAGGGAGGAAGAGAGAAAGAAGACTGATAAAGAGACAAGATGGAAGAAAAGGGAGAAAAGAGAGAGAAGGAGGAAGAGAAATGAAAGAGGGAGAAAAATTAAGGAAATGTGATTGAAAATTGAATCAGAATAGAGGAAAAGAGAGAGAGAAGAGTGAAAGAGAGAGAAGAATGAAAGAAGAGTAAGAGGAAGGGAAAGGAATGGAGGGAAGGAGTGAGGAAGGGTGACCTTAAGTGTTTATTGAGCTGAGTCAGGGAGGTCAGGGAGGCTAGGAGGATCAGGCAAAGGGAGACGTCAGGGGGAGGTCATGGGGAGGTCAATAAAACCATCAGGACGATAAGTAGTAAGTCTCCCCCCTCCCCTCCTTGCCACGTGCCTTCCTGACCCTCCCTGTGACACTTGCCATTGGCCTTTTCACTCCCTCACCTCTCCCTCACACCCTCCCACACCATAATCCTCTCCCTGTAACGTGTTGATTACCTTCCCTAATGGCCTCATACTTATAGACTCTTTATTTTATTTGATATTCACTGTTACTGACTGTCCGATACTTTGATCTTCCCTTCCCAGTCCTTAACACTTTTTTTTTTTTTTTTTTCCTGACACTCGTAACTGATACTTTTCGTTCTGCTGCCTTTTATGTTGCTCTGAAAAGCTCCTGATGTTCCCTGATGCAAGAATATCGATGCACTGATACTTTGAGCTTTCCATATCTCTCTTCAATATTCTCGTTTTTTTTTTTTTTTCCTGACACTAATACCTGATACATTTCATTCCATTCCCTTGTATCATGCTGTTCTTTCGCGTTCCTGCCTGAAGAACAACATATGTATTACTAATATACAAATTAGTTATTTTTTTTTTAAAGTATATCTATTAAATGTTATCTCTAGTTTACGTTTTAAATTATTTGTGTTTGATAAGATTCAATTGTGGTTTCTTTTTTCCTTTCTTTCAGTATTTGCTAAGTTAAGAATGAGTGTTTTTTATCTGTCCACCAAATTACTACTTTTTTTTTTTCAATTACGGCTTATTTTTCCTTCCCTTCAGTATTTGCTAAGTTGAGAATGGATGTTTTTTTTTATCTGAGCACCAAATTACTACTACTATTTTTAGTTTTTTTTTTTCAATTTCGGCTTATTTTTCCTTCCCTTTCAGTATTTGCTAAGTTGAAAAGGAGTGTTTTTATCTGAGCACCAAATTACTACTACTTTTTTTTAGGCTGCCTCCTCCTCCAACGTGCTCGGGTCTTCTGCGCCTCCCTCAGTCACACCCAATACAGGCATGTCCTCTTTCACTGCATCCATGAAGCTTCTCTTGAGTTTTTCCTCTCTTTCTTCCTGCCGTGTATTGTCAGATATATGAGTTATATCTAAATTACTTTATTTGACCATCAGAGTTGCATCTTGTCTGTCACAAATTTTCAGTTCTCAGTCACGTGCTTTTCTAAGTCCACTTCTAATATTTTCACTACAAGCATGAAATTCAGATTTTTTTTTTTTTTTTAGCTTTCCTGTTTCGCGTCTCAATGTTTTCGCTGCATTTTTTTTTTTTTCACACAGTTCACGAAGTGACTCCAGGCACTTCTCTTCTACATCCACCTCTGAACATTTCACTGGAGTCACGAAATTGGAAACCCTACTATTTTTTATCCCGTTTCTTCCTTATGGGTGCCAAGTAAAGATTTCACACAGAGCGTACAGGAGGTTTTAATTCAAGCAATAATCGTAACAATGCACATTTAAACACTATACTAGAAAGAAACTGGAAAATATATTGTTTTAATCCGTGGTCTTCCTTCAGCACAGTGATTTTCATTAACGGTCTCCTGTCACTGTGGAAATGTTAATACGAGTAATAGTAACAACAGGTTCTTTAATTGATGCCTTTCCTCCCTTGTCGGTGTTAGTAAATATTCTATGCAGGTGATTTTTGTGAGCTGTTACACATTCCAGCGACAGTTTTAATACGACCAAAACAACAACAATCACTTAATCCTCTCCCTTACTGGTAACACTCCCTTCCCTCTCCCTTCCCACCACCCCATATCTCAGCACGTGGCATCCCTCCCTCCCTCTCCCTTCTCTCCCTTCCTTACTTACTCTCCTCCGTCCCTCCCTGTAACGCGTTTTCCCCCTCCCTCTCTCTCCCTCCCTCCTTCCCTGATGATGTCACTGCTCGCTTTCATTCTCCCTAACGACGTCGCTTCCAGGATGGAGAGAAAGTGAGGGAAGAAAGGGAGGGGAAGAAGGGAAGGACTGCAGCTACGAGGGAGGGAAGGAGGGAGAAAAGGAATAAGAAAGGGAAAGGAAGAAGGAAAGGAGGAAGAGGATAAGTGGAGAAAAGAAGGAAAGGGAGAATTTTAGAGTAAGGGAGTGTGAGAGTGGAAGAGTGAAGAAGATAGGATGGTGAGGGAAGTGAGGGTGATGATTATGTTGGTGGTGAAGGTGAAGACAGAGAAGAAAGAGGAATAGGGGAAGGAGTTGGGAAGGAAGAAGTGAAAAAAAAGTGGACAAGGAGAAAAGGAGAAGCAAGAGAAAAGGATAAAGATAAAGAGTGGGTGGAGGAGGAGGGAGGAGGAGGAGGAGGAAGGGGAGGAGGAGGAGGAGGAAGAAAGCAACGAGAAAAAAAGATATACATTAATAGAAATTTTGAACGTGAAAACCAAGATTACGAAAAAAAATTACGGCAAAGAAGAAGAAGAAGAAGAAGAAGAAGAAGAAGAAGAAGAAGAAGAAGAAGAAGAAGAAGAAGAAGAAGAAGAAGAAGAAGAAGAAGAAGAAGAAGAAGAAGAAGAAGAAGAAGAAGAAGAAGAAGAAGAAGAAGAAGAAGAAGAAGAAGAAGAAGAAGAAGAAGAAGAAGAAGAAGAAGAAGAAGAAGAAGAAGAAGAAGAAGAAGAAGAAGAAGAAGAAGAAGAAGAAGAAGAAGAAGAAGAAGAAGAAGAAGAAGAAGAAGAAGAAGAAGAAGAAGAAGAAGAAGAAGAAGAAGAAGAAGAAGAAGAAGAAGAAGAAGAAGAAGAAGAAGAAGAAGAAGAAGAAGAAGAAGAAGAAGAAGAAGTTAAACTATAAAATAAACAAAAATAAACAATAACACTAACAAAAAAAGACAGGAGAAAATATAGCAAATTAGTACATTAGACGAAAATAACAAAATGGAGAAGGAAAAGAAGAGAGAGAGAGAGAGAGAGAGAGAGAGAGAGAGAGAGAGAGAGAGAGAGAGAGAGAGAGAGAGAGAGAGAGAGAGAGGAAATAAAACCAAATAGAAAAACAAAACAAAAACCAGGCGGACAATCTCTCTCTCTCTCTCTCTCTCTCTCTCTCTCTCTCTCTCTCTCTCTCTCTCTCTCTCTCTCTCTCTCTCACTCAGCAGGGGGTCGCGGGGCAATGGGACAGAGTTTACCCCATTAAGCTGAACATTAATGAATAACCTACTTCGCTCTCCTCCCCCCACCCGCCCCAGCCCATCCTGCCCTCCCCCTAGCATCCACGAAGCCCCAGCGTCCCTCCAGCCCCGCCGTGGGTGGTAGCGGGACGCGGGGAGGGGCGGGGCGGGGCGTGTTAAAGAGCGGTGTGGTCACTCGTGTTATAATGAAGCTTTGTTAAGTGTTAGTGATCTGTGTGTGTGTGTGTGTGTGTGTGTGTGTGTGTGTGTGTGTAATAATAATAATGATAATAATAATAATAATAATAATAATAATAATAATAATAATAATAAACGGTTTATTATTTAGGCAGTTAACAAAGTGAAAATGTACATAGGGGGTGGGGAAATACTTAACATTAATCCTAAAGGTAAGTCTAATCTAGAAGAGACTATTGATTGATGGCTCGCACCATGGTGGGAATCGCACTGAGTCTGTAACGGTCCGTGCGCGGCGCCTTCAGGGGCGTTATCTTGTTGTGGTGTCTGGTGGCACGGGTCGGGGGAGGCGCGTCAGGCGGCAGCATGTTTCTGAGACGTGGGTGATGCAGTAGTCCCCTTCCAAACTTCTCCAGAGCCTCTCGGTGCCTGGTGGATAGTCTGGACAGACTCAGGGTGGTCAGGGCTTCTTCATAGGTGGTGTAGGCAGGGCCAAGGATGACCCTGCACGCCCTTTTCTGCACACTCTCTAGCTGTAGCTGTTGAGTGTGTGTGAGGGAGGAGGACCACGCTGGGGAGGCGTACATGAGTTTGGGGAGGATGAAGGTAAGGTACACCCCCCTTAACTCATCTGTCGGCGTCCCCAGCGACCTGAGTCTGCGCAGCATGTACAGCCTGTAGGTAGCTGATCTCACGGTGCTGGCGACATGCTGCTTCCAGGTCAGCTGGTCGTCCACCGTGACTCCGAGAAGCTTGGCACATCGGACCACCTGGAAGGGGTGAGGGCCCACTGTGAGCTGGGGAGGGGGCATTGGTACAGAGGAGGTACAGAAATGCATCACCACAGTTTTGTTGTGGTTGATGGTCATCCTGCTCTCCTCCGTCCACGTCTGCAGTCGCTCCAGAATTGCTTGCAGTGGCGAGTAGTCCGGGTTCTTGGTGGAAACTGGGACGCCCACGGTGCAGTCGTCCACATACTTCCAGCGATGGGGGGTGTCAGTGAGGGCGTCGTTAATAAGGAGGAGGAAGCATAGAGGACCCATCTTGGTTCCCTGGGGGACCCCACATGTCAGCTGTTGGTAATTAGAGACAGAGCCCTGATAGCGAACGGCCTGACGTCTCCCTGTGAGGAAGTGTGTGTGTGTGTGTGTGTGTGTGTGTGTGTGTGTGTGTGTGTGTGTGTGTGTGTGTGTGTGTGTGTGTGTCGAGATATCAAGCGTGCACACTCACTCACTCACTCAGACACTCACACACACACACACACACACACACACACACACACACACACACACACACACACACACACACACATACACACACACACACACACACACACACACACACACACACACACACACACACACACACACACACACACACACACACACACACACACACTCATCCTTTCGCAACCACACTAATCTTAATTACACCAATGCTTTCCTCGTGTAGTTTTGCTTATCAGTAAACAATGTGTCTATCAATATCATCAGTGCCATCATAACCTGTAATTTTCAAAGAGATTACCATCACCTCAAAAACTACATCAGCTGAATTATTCTTTCCTTTTCTCTTTTTTTAGCTTGTCCTTTTTATTTTTGAGGGAGTGTTTATTATTTTTATTTATTTTTTTTTTCATTTTCTCGTTTTTGCGTCTTTCGTCTGTTCCCTTCACGTATATTATAATAGAAAATAAAAAAAAACAGGAGGAGGACAAGGTGGAGGAGGAGGAAAGGGAAACTGACGAGGAAGAGGGCGAGAAAAAATACAAGAGTGGAGGAAATTTTGAACGTGAAAACAGAAAATTACAACAACAACAACAACAACAACAACAACGAGACGAAGATGATGATGATGATGATGATGATGATGATGATGATGATGATGATGATGGTGACAATAAAAAGTAGAGAAGGCGGAGGAGAAAAAGAAGAACGAGAACGAACAGGAACAACAACAAAAACAAGAAGAAAACAAGAAAAAAGAAAAAAAGAAACTAAAAAAAAATAGGAGGAGGAAGAGGAGGAGGAGGCGGCGGCGGCGGCGGCGGCGGCGGCGACGGCTATCTGTGTTACCAGATCAGGCTGACATGACCCGCGGGAGCAACAATCTGCTACACACTGTGAGGACCGCTGGACCGTGACTCTCCCTCCTCTCACTCCTCTCCCCTCTCCCTCTCCCTCTCTTCAGGCCTACGTGGGAGAGAAACTGGTGATAATGTATTCAATGAGTGGTATGAAATCAGCGATCTCTCTCTCTCTCTCTCTCTCTCTCTCTCTCTCTCTCTCTCTCTCTCTCTCTCTCTCTCTCTCTCTCTCTCTCTCTCTTTCACTGGATGGCGACCTTAATGCACATGATGGGAAAAAATTCTGATAAACACCAATAATTTACTGTCTCTCTCTCTCTCTCTCTCTCTCTCTCTCTCTCTCTCTCTCTCTCTCTCTAATGCATTAAGGGGTTCTCGTGAAATATACATATATGTTATGTTTCCAAGAGTGCTTTTTTCAGGATTGTAGAGAGAAACAATGGCTTAAATCTTGATGAAGTAAGATTTACGCTTTCACTTGTCTCCAGTGAGGCGTCTGATAGGTCTTTCATTGCCACAGAGAAGACAAGAAGGGTGACGTAAGCAAAATTCTCAAGGTCAGTAGTCATGATAGGATAAGAAGATTAAGAGGAGATTGATGAGATCTTTCTGTGGTACTGGCGATGTATCAACGGTAAACAAACGAAATTCTCAAGACCAGTAGTCAGGATAGGACAAAAAAATTAAGAAGAGATTGATGAGATCTTTCTGTGGTACTGGTGACGTAAATAAGGGTAACAAACGAAATTCTCAAGGTCAGTAATCAAGATGGGATAAGAAATAACGGGTTCAAGCTTGTAATAGTTAGAGATGAGAATCCTACTGATCATCTGTGTGGCCTTTGAAAACAGTCCTGCTGAGAGGCCAAGGCGCTTCAACATGCAGGCTGCGTGCACCACTCCATCCAAATTATGCTGATATTCTCCAGTACTGTTATTATTATTACTGCAGTTTCTTCTTCTTCTTCTTTTTATCACCTCTTGTGATGTGTTTGAAGTGTGTGTGTGTGTGTGTGTGTGTGTGTGTGTGTGTGTGTGTGTGTGTGTGTGTGTGTGTGTGTGTTATCCATCACTATCCACTACCTTAAAACCGTTGATATTCATTCTGTTCCTTTTTTTCATGACAAAGTTTCTTCACCATCATAGTTCATTATTTTCGCAATTTTAGTTAAAATATTTGTTTTCTTACTCATATGTCATGCGTATCTACTAAAAGCAAATATATAACTGTTTACGCATCTACTCGTATATGAACACGTTTTGAGGGCGTAAGGGAAGCTGCAAGAAGCCTTCAGGCCTACACGTGGCAGGCCCTCAGTAAAACATCCCTAGCAGTCTCCACCTCTCATCCCTATTTATTAATTTACTTTGTCTTCTTTTGAGGCTCTCTTTCAACTCGACTCTAATGGCCCTGACTACCGAGCTTCACCTAGTCACCCACCACTCTGCCTGAGAAAAAGTTTATTCACTTATGTTTGTTTATTAATATAGTTATTCATCAGTCTGTTTACTCGAATCACTTACGTTTCATTATTTTTTACCTTGCCTTCTTTTTGTATTTAGCTATTTATTCACTAATTGGCTAATCAATCTATCAAGCTTCCATGTTACCTACTCCTTGTATTAACGCATTTATTCATTTGATTCCCTATTCATTTCTCCATCCAGACTTCTTACCCAGTTAATCTATTTCACTTACTGACTCCTTATCTATTGATCTATTCACCAATTTACTTCATTCACCTTCTCGTATCTGCATCTGTGTCTTTTATTCACTTGGTGACTCCTCTATCTATCTCTCGACCAGTTTATCCTATTCACTTACTCGTATTTATATTTATCAGTCTCTCTCCCACCGCCCCGCCTCCCGCGCCCTCCCACCCTCGACCACATCGCACACACCATAAACTTAATGATTTCCAACTCTGTCTATTACTTTCTCAGGCTGTCTGTCTCACAATCTACCTACCATGTCATTGTACCTCTCTCTCTCTCTCTCTCTCTCTCTCTCTCTCTCTCTCTCTCTCTCTCTCTCTCTCCTACCCACCCATGACTCTCTCCCTTCGCTTCTCTTTCCCACCAGTAATTCTCTCCCTCCCACCATAACTCTCTCTCTCTCTCTCTTCCTCTCCCTCGTTCCCCTCACAGTCTCCCCTCTCCCTCCTCTCCCTAGGTCAGATACATCACAATAATTGCCTTTGCCTCACAGTTTCTCCTTTTAAGAACATTTTACAAAATAATAAAAGGATGTACGAGGCCCCTTTTTTTCCTCCTCCACCTCCTCCTCCTCCTCTTCTTCAGTTAAAAGAGAGTAGCCGGGCTTGAAATATCGCCGCTTTGTGTTTGACTAGCCAATGTTTCACTCCACGTGCGCCTCGCTCCAAGACGCTGCCCCACTAAGCCTTAAACAGCCGCCGGAGACTCAAGCGCGGCTAGGCAGGGCGTAAACACGGATTAAATCAAGCTTGTGGACTTTGCATGTAACACTCCTTAGCCCCCCGACGCTACGCTGCGAGGGTTATTGGGCTTATTACGTGTTATTAAGGGTGTCCAGAAGAGTGATTTGGGGTTATGTCGTTACGATAAAGGGTTTGGGGTAAAAAGATGGGTATACTAGACAATAAAGGGCTTAGGTGTTGGATTAAATCAGGGTTATGTACTTTGAACGCTGCGGGAGTCAGTGGGCTCGTCTGGGCTTATTAGGAGAGTGATTTGAGCTTGTGTGGTTATGATAAAGGGTGTGGTGTGGGAAAAAAAAGGATGTACAAAAGGAAAAAAGGATTGTGTTGTGTTATATCAGGCTTGTGGTCTTTGCATACAACTCCCCTTAGCCCTGTGACGCTAGCTACGAGGGTTATTGGGCTTGCTTTGGCTTATCTGGGCTTATCAGGCTTGTTAGAGCTTGTTTGAGTTTCTTTATGTGGTTCAATAGTAATTTGAGCTTATCTAAACTAGTTAGGTCTCCTTAGGGCGGTCTGGTAGTGATCTGAGCTTGTGTGTGTGTGTGTGTGTGTGTGTGTGTGTGTGTGTGTGTGTGTGTGTGTGTGTGTGTTAAAGGAGATAATTTTTCCTGGAATGTTCTGAAATAGACTGAAGGAAAAGAGGAAGAAGTTAATGAATAAAAGTTTTCCTGAAATAGCCTGAAGGAAGAGAGGGAGGGAGGAGAGAGAAGTTAATCGAGAGAAGTTTTGTTGGGATGGCCTTGAATAGACTGAAAGAAGGAAGGGTGGACAGGTGGTGGTAGTGGTGGTGGTGGTGGTGGTGGTGGTGGTGGTTGCGGCGGCGGTGGTGGTTGTGGTTGTGTATATGGGAGAAGGGAAGCAGTTTACGTGATGTAAAGAGAAGAAGAACTATGTTTGGGTTTAATGGACGCAATGAATCAAAGAAAATATTAGAGAATTGGAAAATATATTATTATATGAGTGAATGTTTTCCCAGTAGTTTATGATGGAATTGTGAGGAAAATCAAGGAGTATTTTATTATTATGGAAAAATACGAAGAATCATGTGAAATCACACACACACACACACACACAGAGAGAGAGAGAGAGAGAGAGAGAGAGAGAGAGAGAGAGAGGAGAGAGAGAGGAGAGAGAGAGAGAGAGAGAGAGAGAGAGAGAGAGAGAGAGAGAGAGAGAGAGAGAGAACCACAGACAGACAGACAGACAGAGGCAGACATACAAACAAACACAGAAAAAAAACAGTCAATGAACTTACCTCAAGAAAATAATAAAATTAAAGAAAATTAACAAAAAATTTCATTACAAGTAAAAAAATAGAATAAAATTTTCCTTCAAGCAAAAAAAAAAAAAGATAAGATAAAATAAAAAAATAAAATAAATCAACAATAAATTTGAATGAAATAGCACAAAGTTTCCCTACAGCTACACACATACATACATACATACATACATACATACATACACACATACACAATACCCAGTTTACTTACACACAGCAGTAGTTTACGTACATGCCTGAACTTATGTACACAAATAGGCTGGGTCAATAGGCCTAATGGAGCCTACGTGAGGGTGGATAAGGCGCCCGTATACACACACACACACACACACACACACACACACACACACACACACACACACACACACACACGAAGGGTTAGGGGAAGATGATAATAGGGAGAAGGAAGGAGATGGAAGGGGGAAACAGGGAGACAGGGAAACTGGATAAAGGGAAGAATGGAAAGTGGAAATAAAGTAACAAGGAATAGGGAAACAAAATTGAACAAGGGGGAGAGGAAAAAAAAAAAGAGAAAAATGGAGATAAAACGAGAAAGGAAAGAAAGAAAACAGAGGAGAGCGAGAAAACAAGGAAGAGGAGGAAAAGAAGAACGGAAACTAAATATAAAGTTAGGAAGAATAAACAACTTAAATTATATAAACCGAGAACATAGAAAAAAACAACTAAAAAATAGGAAAAAAAAATTACAAGGAGTGGGAAAAAAAAAAAAAAACATGAGAGAAAAAGTAACTAAGGAAACAGAACGTGACAAAAGAGAGGAAACACTACAAAATAATAAATCAAATAGTGGAAACAATATAATGAAGAAAAGCAAAGAAGAAAAATAAGGAAACGAAAGAACAAAGACAACAAGAAAAAAAATGGTAAACAGCGAATATCTTACCAGCATTATTTATTTTTTTGAAGTGCAAGAAAATGGAAATAATAAGTAAAAGTAACACAGGAAAAAAAACAACAAGACCGAAGAGGAAAGAGATCGAGGGAAAAAAGAAAAACATTGAATCACTTATCATTATGCATTTGATTTTATGTATATATTTTTTTAAGAGTTATAAACAGAAGAGGCAGAAAAGCACATCACTGAGAACTCTTGCCTGTAAAATCCACAACAATGACTTCTGTAAATAAACACTATAACTCTAATTTTCTCCCTAAGTGTGTTCTTGTCACGACCCAAACTCACACTACCGTATATTTCATTGCATATTAATTTCGATACAGAACCACAAACAGTTTTCCTCCCTAAGTGTGTTCTGGTCACAATCCAAACTCACACCACCGTATATTTCATTGCATATTAATTTCGATACAGAACCAAAACCACACCTAACTCATTAACTTACCTCCTTCACTTATATTACTTCTCATTCACTCATTTCATTTCATTCAGTTATTCATTTGTCACTTTACTTATATCATTCACGTCATGTCTAACTCACTTCATAATAATTACTCTCCTTACAAATGACAACCGTGTGATTACGTTCACCATAATAATAATAATAATGATAATAATAATAATAATAATAATAATAATAATAATAATAATAATAATAATAATAATAATAACAATACATAACTAATGCCCTCTATAAATCAAGAAAACGATTCCATAGACAACTAAACAATTATTGAACACTCCATATAACACACCTTCACGAGAGAGAGAGAGAGAGAGAGAGAGAGAGAGAGAGAGAGAGAGAGAGAGAGAGAGAGAGAGAGAGAGAGAGAGAGAGAGAGAGAG
>NW_026973806.1:97500-120000 GCF_035594125.1 Scylla paramamosain | reverse complement strand
CCGCCACTAAAGTCACTTCCCACGCAGTCACACGCAGCACAGACCAGTACTTTCCCTGCAACATTCTCGCTCTTCCTCTTCCTGACACTCTGCACCCTCCACTCCCTTCCTCTACCCTCCCTCCACCAGCGCTCCCTCCCTCCACCAGTTTTCTAGTTCCGTGTTATATTTCAGTGAATAAAGGAGTGACAGTTGTAAATATTTCACCCACACTTACCAAACAAATAAAAGATTTAGACCTCCACTGAAATGTTCATGATTACACAGAGATTACCCAACTTTGCGTGACAGGCAGGCGTGACGTGTCCAAGGGAGGGGAGGAGTGAAGGGAGGGTCAGCGGAGGAATACAGGGAGGGAGAGGAATGAAGGGGAAGTAGATAGAGGAGATCCACTCACAGGATTCTGCGTTGTTGATTTGTGTGTGGAAGTATCGTGGGTTTTGCCTGCCTCCATTGTTGCTCGTCTGCTGAAATAAGTAAGTGACACACACACACACACACACACACAGAGAGAGAGAGAGAGAGAGCACGGCTACAACACACTACCAGTGACACCAAGAGGGAAAACTATAACCACCAACACCATTCCTTCTTCACAGATATCCGCACCACCACCACCACCATCACCATGCTTATCACCACTATCACCACCACCACTGTTCCTGCCTCCCAGTCCATTATCTCCGCCACCACCACCATCACCACCACCACCACCCGATTAAGGAACACAAGGCGATGCACCAGATATTAATGAAAGCGCGCCATTATAACCTGCCATTAATTGCTGCCTCCTCTAATGACCCATCAGCGCCATTACCTCCTCCTCCTTTTCCTCCTCTTCGTTTTCTCTATCTTCTTTCTCTCCACTACTTTTATTCTTCTCTTTATCTATCTTCCACCTCCACTATCACCATTTCCACCATTACCAACACCTCCTCCTCCTCCTCCTCCTCCCCATTACATCAATTAACCACCTAATCACCACCACCCCGCCACTGGCTCCTCCCTAACAGGATAACTGGCGGCCGCTGATTGGCTGAGGGAGTTAGGCAGTTAGCGGAGCATTATCTTAACTTCTGTGTAAAGGGAGGAGGAGGAGGAGGAGGAGGAGGAGGAAGAAGAAGAAGAAGAGAAAAGGTGTTTATGACGAATGTTGAGGTGTAAGAATGATGATGAGGAGGAAAAGGAGAAGGAAGAAGAGGAGGAGGGGGAGATAAAGACAAGGTGTTTATGAGGACCTGGAATGAAAAGAACCAAGATGAACGGTGAGGAGGAGGAGGAGGAGGAGGAGGAGGGGAAGTAGAAGGAAGAGAAGAAGAAAGGTGTATCAGTGTACTGGAGGAGGAGGAAAAGTAAGAATGAACGATAAGAGGAGAGGAGGAGAAGGAAGAGGAGTAGGGATGAACATAAAGTAGGAAGAGGAAGAGGAATAAGGATGAAAATGGACAAGAAATGAAAATGAAAGAGAGAAGAGGAGGAGGAAGAGGAGGAGGAGGAGGGAGGAAGGAGGAATGATATTAATAAAGGGAGAAGAGAAAGAGAAGTAAAGATGAACAATAAGAGACGCGAGGGAGAAGGAGGAAGAGGAGGAGAAGGAAGGAGTAAGGAGATTAGTAAAAGAGAAGGAAAAGGATCACGGATGAAGGAAAGAGGAAGAAGGAAATAGGGAGAAGGAAGGGAAAAGGATGAACACTGAGAAGAAGGGAGGAGGAAATAGGAGAGAGAGAGAGAGAGGCGGCGATTCTATGAGCAATATAATACTATAGCGATATGTAAGGACACGACCCCAGACTGAGGGACATAACTACCCCCCCCTACCTCTCTCTCTCTCTCTCTCTCTCTCTCTCTCCGCTACTGCGCTGTTCAGTCTCAGTTCTCAGTGTTCTTCTTACATGTAATTTTTGTTGCCTAAAAGATTGTACGGGTTTAATTTCTGCCAGATTTGTTATGTCGTATGAGGTGACAAAGATGGATTTACTGTAATGATAATGCCTGGGTTCTGTCTCCTATTTTCCTGTATTTCCATCACTTCCACTTTCTATCTTCTACTTTCTTTCAGTATCTTTATTTTATTTTCGCTTTCTATTTTCTATGTCCTTTTAGTATTTCGATCACTTTCTCTTCTTATCTCCTATCTTTTGTATTTTCATTTATTTATGTGTATTTTTTCCACTGCTTTCATCACTTCCACTTTCCATCCATCAATATTTTCATCGCCTCTTCTCCTCCTACGATGTACTTTAATGTATTACTATATATTTAAGTATAGGTTAAGATACGCTATCTTGATTTACCCCGCTTTAAACTTGTATAATCATAACTTAAGTGCATCAAACTTTCTCAGTAAATTGTTAAACTACTAAACTGGCAATGACACAGAAGTCTGGAGGTGTGTTCCTGATGACTTGACCAGTAATGTGGTGGTTTCCCGTGCTCGGCTTCCAGGTTCCAATCTTTGCGACGGTGCCTGTCTCTCTGTGCTCAGGTTTATTCGAGCTCTCTACTGAGTTGCTCGGTGTTTCAGTGTATTGAATCTTATGGTGGTGCAATACAAGGGTGGTGGGTGTGACAAGAAGTACATTTTAGATGATAGATGTAACAGTAACTTGCTTCTTAGGGTGCTACGAGAAAAAAAGTAATAAACAGGATAACTTGACGAGATGGTAGAGAGATAGAACGAAAAGGATGATAGACGTACTGAATACTGAATGAAGCAATGAGGGCGATAGGTGTAACAAGAAGTATATTTCATATAATAGATACAATTGTAACTTGCTTCTTAGGTTACTACAAGAAATATGTAATTAATAGGACAACTTGATGAGATGGTGGAGGGAAAGGATGAAAAGGATTACAGAAGCACTGAACACTGAATGAAGCAATGAGGGCAATGGATGTAACGAGAAGTACATTTCAGATAACATATATAATAATACTTTGAATGTAAGGCTACGTAAAGGATGTGTGGTATTAATGTGATAACTACACGTGAATGTAAGGCTACGTAAAGGATGTGTGGTATTAATGTGATAACTACACGTGAATGTAAGGCTACGTAAAGGATGTGTGCTATTAATGTGATAACTACACGGGGACTAAAGAGAAGTATTGTAGATGCACTGAAGGAAGACCAGATGGTGAAGGTTGTAACAAGAAGTATATTTCTGACAATTAATCAAATAATAGGTTGAGTGTAAAGAGTTCGTGGAAGATAAGTAGTATTGACATGCTAACCTGACCAGCTGTTGACGTTATGAGGCAGGAATTCTCTTTGATCACGAGAAAAACTGTTCATTTTCAATCTGTTGTTGCTATTAATACTGTTTCGTTCTTCCTGCAGTAATAGTTACTTTAGGTGTAGTGGTGATGACTCATACTAATCATAATAGTAACTGCTGAAGCAACAGTAGCAACAGTAGTAGCGGTAGTAGTAGTAGTAGTAGTAGTAGTAGTAGTAGTAGTAGTATATAATTGCATCAAGTATACAGATCTATTGAGCAGAAAAGTTGTATTACAAAGGATTACACACGCGCGCGAATATATACAGGGTGTTCCTCGAGTTACATACTTCGGGATCTGATAGTTCAAGTAATTCCAAGTCGAAAATATTTTATATACAAATGCTATGTTTTGCTTTATTTTGCAAGAAATTGACGTGTAAGTTGTGTGTGTCGGGAACCGCTCGCCTGGGTGGGCCTTCGCCTCAATCCTTCCCTCCCTGGCTTGCTACGTAACGAGTGGCGCCGCGCAGCATCAAGTGATCATTTTTGTGTACAATCTATGCAGTCAAAGCCTTACAGGAAACACCAAATGATAAATTAATTTTTTGTACGAGTCAGTGAAGAAAATGTACATGTAATACAGCAGTGTAGTGGTTGTTAAGTGCTACATTTTAAACATACGTGGTAACTCAACAGGTTCATGACGGCTGCCCAGCGTTCCTGCCTCCTGTAAAAATTATTTAAATTATTTGATATTCTTTTTAAGTGATACTGTGTTGAGCTGCTCCAGTACGTTCAGTTGGTGCAGAAGTACTGGGGAAACATCCTTTCTCACCAAGAAGCAGACACATCCTGTAGAACACTGCCATCTGAGTGTCCTCTGTCTGGATGCCTGCGTCCTTATCCTCCTGCACCAGCCCGGGCATTCCCACCACAGAATGAATATCATGTCCGAATACTCACTGTTACTAAATGTGAAAGGCATCTTCACCGTAGCAAAGAGTTGCACTTTGGCAGCCACCTGATGGGGCGCCCTGTCACTTACATGTCAAAGCGTAAACAGTTGGCGGGATGAAAGTTGCAGTGTGTTGCCATGTATGATTAAAAGAAATAGACTTAACCACTATATATATATTTTTTTTTATGTAGGAAGGATACTGGCCAAGGGCAACAAAAACCTAATAAAAAAAAAAATGCCCACTGAAATGCCAGTCCCATAAAAGGGTCAAAGCAGTGGTCAAAAATTGGTGGATAAGTGTCTTGAAACCTCCCTCTTGAAGGAATTCAAGTCATAGGAAGGTGGAAATACAGAAGAAGGCAGGGAGTTCCAGAGTTTACCAGAGAAAGGGATGAATGATTGAGAATACTGGTTAACTCTTGCGTTAGAGAGGTGGACAGAATAGGGGTGAGAGAAAGAAGAAAGTCTTGTGCAGCGAGGCCGCGGAAGGAGGGGAGGCATGCAGTTAGCAAGATCTGAAGAGCAGTTGGCATGAAAATAGCGGTAGAAGACAGCTAGATATGCAACATTGCGGCGGTGAGAGAGGGGCTGAAGACAGTCAGTTAGAGGAGAGGAGTTGATGAGACGAAAAGCTTTTGATTCCACCCTGTCTAGAAGAGCAGTATGAGTGGAACCCCCCCAGACATGTGAAGCATACTCCATACATGGACAGATAAGGCCCTTGTACAGAGTTAGCAGCTGGGGGGGTGAGAAAAACTGGCGGAGACGCCTCAGAACACCTAACTTCATAGAAGCTGTTTTAGCTAGAGATGAGATGTGAAGTTTCCAGTTCAGATTATAAGTAAAGGACAGACCGAGGATGTTCAGTGTAGAAGAGGGGGACAGTTGAGTGTCATTGAAGAAGAGGGGATAGTTGTCTGGAAGATTGTGTCGAGTTGATAGATGGAGGAATTGAGTTTTTGAGGCATTGAACAATACCAAGTTTGCTCTGCCCCAATGCTGTGTTACCTATACATTTTCTTCACTGACACATACAAAATTTTAGTTTGTCATTTTCTGTCTCCTGTATGGCTTTGACTGCAGAGATTGTACACAAAAAAAAAAAAAATAAAATAAATAAAAAACTGCAGCGCGACACCACGAGGACTTAGCGCGCCAAGGCGGGAAGGAAGGAAGAGAAGGCCTACCCCCCTACCCCCTGCAACACAACATGTTAATTTCTCGCAAAAATAATCAAAACACAGCATATGCCTATAAAGTATTTTCGACTTAGAATTACTTAAACTATCAAATCCAAAGTATATCCCTTAACTCGCGGGACAATATGTATATATAAAGAAAGAGAGAGAGAGAGAGAGGGGGGGGCGGAGGGGGGAAAGGATAGAATCGGAAAATAATAATAATAATAATAATAATAATATTTATTGGTCACGTAACATACATGAAATTTGTCTTGTGTGTTTTCATAAAAGATTGAATCATTCATACAAGGTCTAAAACTAACAGGTCTTATTAATCTAAAATATTCATACTCACACGATTAAAAAAAAAAAAAAAAAAAAATGTATATATATATATATATATATATATATATATATATATATATATATATATATATATATATATATATATATATATATATATATATATATATATATATATATATATATATATATATATATATATATATATATATATATGTGTGTGTGTGTGTGTGTATGTATAAAACTCGTTTGAAAAGAATAAAATAATAAAAAAAATGGAGTACATAAAGAGATAACTGGTAACTGGTTCCCAAGCCTTAGTATAGTTAGCTATGATATGTTTAGAGGGCCACTATTTAAAATTCTGATACTTGCCGGCACAAAGGACTGACACAATCTGGCTGTTCTACATTTTGATGATCTCAGCCTTTTCCCTGAGGGTAACTTTTGGTAATGGCCGTTCAGTGGATGTGTTGCGTCATTGATAATTACTTCGCATCTTTGTAGAGAGAACGTTCTGTATATATCCATCAATGAATTGATATTTTTTACGCCTAATTTTGCACAGTTTTTGATTAATCGGGTTAGTTTATTTTTAGAATCAGAGCTACAATTACCATACCAACATGTGATGGAAAATTAAATGACTGACTGCACTACTGCCGTATAGAATAACTCCATAATTTTAGTGTCAATCTTAATTTTCTTAAGTTTCCTCATGAAATGCATTCTAGAATTAACTTTTTTATATATTGCCTCGACATTACTATTAAAATTGAACCCATTATCTATTACTGTGCCGAGGTATTTGTATTCCTTAACTGTGTCAACGAGTTCTCCGTTTATGTACAGCGGCTGTTGGGCAACTGGCAAAGTGCTGAAATCTCCTACCATTTCCTTTGTTTTCTTAACATTAAGTTCAAGGTAGTTTTCTTTACACCACTTATGAAAACGTTCCACTTCCCTCCGATACATATTGTCATCGTTGATACAAAGGCTGACAAGAGCAGTGTCGTCTGCATATTTAAAAAGCTGGCAATCATTGGTCTGACATCGACAATCACTAGTGTACAGAGTAAACAAAATGGGAGACAACACACATCCCTGTGGAGCACCCTTGTTTGTAACAATTTTTCCTGACTTTGTATTGTGAAATTTAACATACTGATGTCTGCCTGTGAGAAAATCATTGATCCATAGGATTAGCTTGGCATTTACATTCATAGTATTTAATTTTTGCATCAATATATGTGGTTGAATGGTGTTGAAGGCACTGGAAAAATCTACAAAGAGAATTTTGACAAAGCGCTTATAGTTCGAGGTATTTGGTTTATCAATATGGCGAAGCACAAAATCTATAAAAGACAAAGTGGCATCATCTACACTACGATTATTTGTGTAAGCAAATTGAAAAGGGTCCATGGATTGCTTGACCTGTTCACAAAGTATTGTCTTCACTATTCTCTCCAAGCATTTCATCATAATGGAAGTCAGAGCTACAGGGCGATAATCATTTTTACAAGTTGGTGGAGATTTCTTGGGTACTGGTATAATTTCAGAGGTCTTCCATAGAGTTGGTATGCAGGCATTATCTAGTGACTGCTGAAATATTTTACACAGGGCAGGTGCTAGGGGATCCTTACACAACTTGAGTACATTACCATTGATTTTGTCAGGCCCAGCAGCCTTACCAGTTCTAATAGAATGTAAAGCCTTATGCACATCATGGACCGAGATGACAATGCGTGAGTCATTCATGGCACGGTTAAAGTCCCTTAAATGAGAACGTTCAGCAGAGAAGTCTTGATTATCAAACCTAGCATAAAACTCATTAAGGTCATTACAGAAATCTGTCACATTTTTCACTACACAGTGAACCGATTTATCCATACCGGTCAATTTCTTAATACCATGCCAAGCTGATTTTGTATCACTTTTAAACAACTTTTCCACCTTGTCTTTGTATCTATTTTTACATATATTAATTGTTTGATCGATTTCTTTTTGGACGCTTTTCAGTTCAGATACATTGTAATCAGTACGAATACATCTTTTCTTATTCAATAAGTTCTTTAATTCTTTCGTCATCCACGGTTTGTTATTTGGGAAGCACTTAACGGTTTTCTTTGGTACAATAATATCAATACAAAAATTCAGGTACGAGTTTAGCACATCAACATTATTATCAATAGAGGCATTTTCATCAAATAAAACATCAAAATCTGTACATTCCATACAACCCACAAGGGTATCAGTCACATCACTGTTCCAGGTTTGCATTAGTTTTTCTGTTGGTTTGCTTTGTTTCAGTTTTTGTTTATAAACGGGAGTGAGAAGACACATGTCGTGATCGGAAATACCTAATGGTTTCAGTTTTCTAGCTAAATAACTATTTCTGATATTACAGAAAAATAAGTCTAGCATTCTATTATTTCTTGTAGAGAAGGTAATAAATTGTTGATAATTAGGAACACATTTCTTATATTGACAGTCATTAAAATCGCCTGTAATGATTTTCACAGCATCTGGATTATCATTTTCCATGTTACAAACAGCATTATTTAAACAGTTTTCAGCAGCCTTCACATCAGCACTTGGTGGAATATATACAGTTGTGACAAATATATTCGTAAATTCGCGAGGTAGGTAAAAGGGTCTGAGCGAAAGAGTCAAGTATTCGACATTTTCATCACAATGCTGATCATAGACCGTGACATCTGTACACCACCTGCTGTTCACATACACACAAACTCCGCCGCCAGCTGTCTTCCCAGAGTCTTTCGTCTTATCACCACGATTCAAGGTAAAACCATCTATAATAAATGCAGAGTCCGGGTCTTTATCTTTTTGTAGCCATGTCTCGGTTAAACATATCAATGATGATTCACGGTATTCGTAGCTCCATCTGCAAAGTGCACAGAGTTCGTCTATTTTGTTTCTAAGACTTCGTACGTTACCACAAACTATAGTAGGTACAGGAACTCGGGCACCTCGCCTTCTGCACCTCATACGCACTCCTCCTAGCCTGCCACGCTTCCTGTTACGTCTCTTGATATCATCTGGTATCAGATGGAAAATGATGGAAAGGAAGCATGATGAATGAAAAGAGAAAGAAAAGGAAAATAATTACCAGGGGGAAGATAATGAAAATCGTAATAGAAACGAAAGAAAGTAAACTTGATGGACGAAAGAAAAGAAAGAAAAATAGGTAAATGAGGGGAGATGAGAAAGGAAAAGATTAGAAAGGGGACAGAAAAGAGAGAGAGAGAGAGAGAGAGAGAGAGAGAGAGAGAGAGAGAGAGAGAGAGAGAGAGAGAGAGAGAGAGAGAGAGAGATAGGAGAAACGTAGAAAAGGAAGGGAAAATGCTTAAAAGAGAGGAGAAAAGAGGGAAAAATTAAATAGGACGAGGAAAAAGGAGAGAGAGAGAGAGAGAGAGAGAGAGAGAGAGAGAGGAGAGAGAGAGAGAGAGAGAGAGAGAGAGAGAGAGAGGAGAGAGAGAGAGAACCAGGAAGCAAGGACTGGAACATGGTTGGTGTGATCTACAGACGCTAACATATTGTAGGGTGGCGGGGGGGAGGGGGCAGAAGAGAGAAGAGGAGTGAGAGCGGGGGAGAGGGAGAGAGAGGGTCGCCACACCAACACGCTTAATTTAGACGCGCTTAACTTTCGCGAACACCTTCACGCGAGAAAAGAGCAAGAGAGCGGGAAAGAGGGAAGATCTATTGAGGGAGAGGAAGGGTACGAAGGGTGGAGGAAGAGGAGGAGGAGGAGGAGGAGGAGGAAAGGAGGAAAGAGGAGGAGGGAGGAAAAGTCAGGAGCATGATCGCGAAAATATGTTCCGAGGGTGTAAATCAGTGAATCTTCTTCCCCCCTCTAACCTAGGAGAGAGAAAGATTGATAGTATCCCCCCTCTCTCTCTCTCTCTCTCTCTCTCTCTCTCTCTCTCCATCCATCCATCCCTCCCGAAGCGATGTAATTCAAGTTTTCTCCCTCCCTCCTCCCCTTTTTCTCCTCCTCTTCCTCCTCCTTCCCTTCCTTTCTCAGTCTCTTCCTCTCTCTCTCTCCTCTCTCTCTCTCTCTCTCTCTCTCTCTCTCTCTCTCTCTCTCTCTCTCTCTCTCTCTCTCTCTCTGTCTCTCTCTCTCTCTCTCTCTCAACCATGAAACCAAGAAAAGCAACACTCACTACTACTACTACTACTACTACTAGTAGTAGTAGTAGTAGTAGTAGTAGTAGTAGGAGTAGTAGTAAGTAGTAGTAGTAGTTGTTGTTGTTGTTGTTGTTGTTTTGAGTTTTATTATTATCGTTGTTATTATTATTGTTATTGTTATTAGTTGCAGTAATAGTATTATTATTATTATTATTATTATTATTATTATTATTATTATTATTATTATTATTATTAATATTATTATTATTATTATTATTACTGCTACTACTTCTATTACTACTGTTACCATCATGATGATCATCATCATCATGAGAAAGTGTCATTTTCAACCAAAGTACGTATCCCTGCCTCGTTTCATTCACACACAAACACACACACACACACACAACACACACACACACACACACACACACATGTAGGCTTCGCTGTTATAGCCCATGGCCTTGAGGGAGTCCATGCCCCCCGCCGCGCAGCTGGCCAGCCCCGGTAACCTGCGTGGGTGACGGGAGGGGGAGGTTAAGGGGGGTGCTGCTAAATGATTCGAGCAGGTAAACAGACAAGGTGAGTGATGGAGAGAGCGCGAGGGGTGTGGGGGAGAGAGAGAGACTGAGGGAGAGAGAGAGAGAGAGAGAGAGAGAGAGAGAGGAGAGAGAGAGAGAGAGAGAGAGAGAGAGGAGAGAGAGAGAGAGAAAGAGAAAGAGAAAGAGAGAGAGAGAGAGAGAGAGAGAGAGAGAGAGAGAGAGAGAGAACTTTTAATAATTTTTTTATGAATACCAAATTTATTACAAGTAGAAATTCTCTCTCCTCTCTCTCTCCTCTCTCTCTCTCTCTCTCTCTCTCTCTCTCCTCTCTCTCAGTCTCTCTCTCTCTCTCCTCTCTCTCCTCCTCTCTCTCTCTCTCTCTCACCTGTAGGTACACGCCAGTCTGGGCTTATCACCTCCTCACTCTTGACATTGAGAGGCGAGGCCATCATAGTGGACCCGCCCCTCAATGCCAGGCCTGCAGGGGAGGGGGAGGGGGGTGTTAGAGCTAGTGGTGGTGGGTGGTGGTGGTGGTGGGGGGGTGGGAGGGGTGAAGGTAGTGGTGATGATGGTGGTGATGGTGGTGGGAAGAGGAGAGGGAAGCTAGTGGTGGTGGGGGTGGTAGTGGTAGCAGTGGTGATGAGGAGGGATGGAGAAGTAAGTGATGGTGATGGTGGTGGTATAACGTAGTAGTAGTAGTAACAGTAGTAGCAGTAGGAGGAAGAGGGGGAGGAGCAGCACTAGTAGTTATTTTAGCAGTATGTAACAAATAACACCCATATTTTTCTTTGGTGACGTGAAATATTGTTATTGTTACTTGTTCTTACTTATTGTTATTGTTATTGTTACTTGTTCTTACTTATTGTTATTGTTATTGTTACTTGTGTCTGCTGTTCACTCATTCACTTCAGGTCTTCCTCTAATTCCTCCTTCCTTGATTCCCTCGTGTCTCTTTTCCCCTCTCCCTCACTCGCTTTCTTTGCAAACTCTCCTTTCCCTTTCATTTCCTGTCACTCTTTGCATCTCGCCTTTTTCCCATTTCCCATTCTCTCCCTTTGTTTTCATTTTTCTCTTCTTCTTCTTCTTCCTTTTCTTCGTTTCTTCATTTATATTTATGTATTTTCCTTTCTCGATTCTTTCCTCCTTTTTCTTCTCCATCTCCTTCCATACTTTATCTCTCTTTACATATTTTCTTTCCTCTTTTATTTCTTTATTTGTCTTTTGTTTTCTTTCACCTCCCTTTTTTTATATTTTTTCTCCCTTTCCTTTCCATTTGATTCCATGTTTCATCCGTTTTTTTTTATTTTCCCTCATCTTTCCCTTGTTTCTAAATCATATCCTCCTTCCTCTCCCTCTCTTCCTTCCTTCCTTCCCTGCCTTGCATCCTCCTCCTCTCTCTCCATCGTATACCCTCTCTCTCTCTCCCCTCTCTCTCTCCAGTTTCTCCTATCATGCCTTCTCTACTTATCCTCTCCTTTCCTTCCGTTTACCTTCTCCTCTCACTGCTCTCCTCTCCTTTCCTCTCCACTGCATCTCCATCATTACTAATGCCTCATTTTCACTTAATCCCGTTTCTGTTACATAAGGACAAAAGGTTAGATTTTCCTGTAGGGTGAATGAGTGTTTAAAGAACGAGTAGTTAGTTAAAATACACTAATATTTTATCGTTAGCTTCCCTTTTAGTTTATGAATCTATGTATGCAGTTCTCTTTTTCATCTAGTGCGCGCGTACACACACACACACACACACACACACACACACACCTACAACCTGTCCTTTTCCTCCTCCTCTTCCTCCTCTTCCTCCTCTTCCTCCTCCTTCTCCTCCTCCTCCTCCTCCTCGCGCAGTACTCACCCTGTGTGTTGTCTTGCAGGTTGTGCCCCAGCAGGCCCCTCTTCAGGTCCAGCGGGTTCTCTGGTAAGTACAGGCTGCAAGTCCCTCGTACATGGTGGTGGTGGTGTCAGGGCTCTCTCTCTCTCTCTCTCTCTCTCTCTCTCTCTCTCTCTCTCTCTCTCTCTCTCTCTCTCTCTCTCTCTCTCTCTCTCTCTCTCTCTCTCTCTCTCTCTCTCTCTCTCTCTCTCTCTCTCTCTCTCTCGTAATCTTTTCTTTCTTTCGCTTTTTTCTTATTTTCTCTTTTTCTCTCTCTTTTTGTATTTTTATGGTAAATTATTTTATTTCTTATTTTCTGTCTGTGTATTTTAGTATGTTTGTTTGTTTGTTTGTATGTTTGCTCTTTTATTTCCTTTCTTTGAGCGTTTTCCTACTTTTCTGTATTTATTCCATTATTACTTTTCTTATTTCTTCCGTTATTTTTTCCTTCCCTTTCTTTCCCTTGTGTTCTTGCTCTTATTCTTCTTCCCTCTTCTTTCTTCCCAATGTTTTAGTTCTCTGCTGTATTATTATTATTATTATTATTTCCATTCCTTCTGTTACTTCTTTGTTTTTCCTCGATTACTTGAAAGTTTGTCTATCTTATAATTATGTCATCGTGTCTTCACCGCATTTAATCTTCCGTGAATGATTTTAGTTCTCTGCTTATATATATATATATATATATATATATATATATATATATATATATATATATATATATATATATATATATATATATATATATATATATATATATATATATATATATATATATATATATATATATATATATATATATATATATATATATATATATATATATATATATATATATATATATATATATATATATATATATATATATAGTAAAATTGTATTCAAATCATTCTCAATCACATTCATATTTTCCCGAAACGATTGCCTTTTGTTTCTCGTAAGACTCTCGTTTGCTTCAGCCATATGCACACTTTTGTCTTCTATTTAAACACTCAACTTTTTTCTTTAATTTTGTATTCAAAGATGTTTCACGAGATTTCTTTTTTTTTTTTCGTTTGGTGCTTAAATTCTGCTTCTATATATATATTTTTTTTTTTTGTCTATCTTTTATATTTTTTTTATTATTCCACAATGTTCTGTCGTATTTTTTTTAGCTATTGATGTTGTTGTTCTTAAAATCTGCTTTTTCTTCTTTTCCTTGTTTCCTTACCTCCTTATTTTCAGTTTCACAGTATTGTTTTGTTGTTGTTGTTGTTGTTGTTGTTGTTGTTGTTCTGAAATTTTGTTGTTTTGTTTATTTCTTGTGTCTTTGTCTTGTTATTTTCAATTCCACAATGTTGTGTTATTTTGTTTGTCACTGACCAATATTCCTCGTTCCTTTCAAAGCCTTCCATGCACGTGACAACCACACACATGCACGCACGCCCACGCACACGCACACCCACAGCCACACCCACGCAAACACGCACAGCCACACACACACACACACACACACACACACACACACACACACACACACACACACACACACACACACACACTCACATACCAGCACACGTCCACATTTTCAAGCCAGATTTGATACCTACATGCCGCGCACACACGCACATGGAAACACACACATGTGCGCACACACAGACGTAGGGGGAAGCACGCAAATACACACGCACTTTGTTTCCACGCAAGTGTTCTGTTGTGTTCGTCCACGACACGCCCGCGCTGCTCCACGGCCGCCACGGAAACTGCACGCTATACAAAGGGAAATATACTGATAATATCAATAATGATAATAATAATAATAATAATAATAATAATAATAATAATAATAATAATAATAATAGGATGAAAATACTGGTTTCCTGGTAAGAGAGAGAGAGAGAGAGAGAGAGAGAGAGAGAGAGAGAGAGAGAGAGAGAGAGAGAGAGAGAGAGAATCACGCTGTTCCACCATTAGTGTGGATTGACTCATTCTTAAGTAATGGAGTCCCCCAACCCCCCATTACCTCTCTCTCTCTCTCTCTCTCTCTCTCTCTCTCTCTCTCTCTCTCTCTCTCTCCCTTCTTTGTTTCCACGTTTCTTTACTCCCTCCCTCTCTCCCTTCCTCTCCCTCCCCTCTCACTCTTCCTCCCTCTCCCCTCTCACTCTTCCTCTCCTTCACTCCCAATCCTCTCTCTCCCTCCCAATCCTCTCTCTCCCTCCCAATCCTCTCCCTCCCTCCCAATCTGAGGACTAATAAACATTACAAATATGCCATTAACCCCATTCCTTCACCCTCTCCCTCAGAGAGAGAGAGAGAGAGAGAGAGAGAGAGAGAGAGAGAGAGAGAGAGAGAGAGAGAGAGAGAGAGAGAGAGAGAGAGAGAGAGAGAGAGAGAAAGTTTAGATTTTTTAGCATTAGACATGTCAGTGGATAATTTTAATGTGTGTGTGCGTGCGTGTGTGTGTGTGTGTGTGTGTGTGTGTGTGATGTAGGCAGATATGTAGGTAGATAGATAAATAAATAAGTAGGTCGGTAAGTAGATAGATAGATATTTAGATAGATAGATAAATAGATAGATAGGTTGATGAACAGACACTGGGAGACTCACTGAATGACCGATAAGTTAAAAGACACATGAATTTTCTGCGAAACGTTGGTGCACAAAACAACAGCCTCGTTATCCTCATTGCCACGGAGCCTTGATTACCCACGCGGCAGTATTAGCAACACACGCCTTCTTGCCGCCCACACGCGCACCGTTTGTTACCAGTTCGATCCTTGACGCACTCACGCCCTATAAAAAGCAGGAGACACACTCATACAGCGTGACGCAACTCAGAATGCATCACACTGAATTTCTCCTTCACAGACTCCTTGCGTGAGTACTGTTGCATTTCAAAGCGTGGAGGGAGAGAGAGAGCAATGACTGTATATCTAAGTCAAGTTCTCTAGCTACAGGCAGTGGGGAAAGTCTCGTTATGAAGTTCTGTAGCCAGTTCATCTCTAGCTCAAGTTCTCTAGCTACAGGCAGTGAGGAAAGTCCCATCCATCATTCAGTTCATGAAGTTCTGTAGCCAGTTCATCTCTAGTTCAAATTCTCTAGCTACAGGCAGTGAGGAAAGTCCCATTCATCATTCAGTTCATGAAGTTCTGTAGCCAGTTCATCTCTGGTTCAAGTTCTCTAGCCAGTTCATCTCTGGTTCAAGTTCTCTAGCTACAGGCAGTGAGGAAAGTCCCATTCACCATTCAGTTCAGAAAAGTCCCATTCATCATTCAGTTCATTAAGTTCTGTAGCCAGTTCATCTCTAGTTCAAGTTCTCTAGCTACAGGCAGTGAGGAAGGTCCCAGACATCATTCAGTTCATTAAGTTGTGTAGCCAGTTCACCTCTAGGTGAGTTCAGGTTCTCTATCCATGAACAATGAGGAAAGCTTCCTGTGTCATTCATTTCCTTGGTAAGCGTCTTCCAGTGACCAGAAGTGCATTAAAGTGCTGTACATCAGACCTTACAATTTAGATTTTTATTATTTTTTAGAGTTATTGTTATAAATAAATACCACTTACTTTGTCTTAGTCTGTTTCACTTTCATGTATTTGTTTGCATTTATCTGTAATTTCGATTCTATTCATTATTGGAGCCATAATTATAGACGAGTACCACAGAGCTCGTTTCAGTCTGCTTCGCTCCAGATCTCTCTCTCTCTCTCTCTCTCTCTCTCTCTCTCTCTCTCTCTCTCTCTCTCTCTCTCTCTCTCTCTCTCTGTGTGTGTGTGTCATATTGTTATTTGCAATATTATTTACACGTACACCTTAATAATCTGTGGTCAGTTAACAATCTCAGTCTGGATCTAAATTCTGAATGAAGGCGTGTGTTTGTGCAAAGTTTGGTTGAGTGTGCAGTGCCTTGCCAAAAAGAAATCACTTCACATTATCTCTTAGAAACCATTTGCTTTGAGTGCCGCAGTGTGCATCAGTCTGTCTCGCTTCCGTGTCGGTGTCTGCATTCCTGTGTTATTTCGTACACTGCACGAGGGGTTACGAGAAAAAATCGCTTTGTATTTCCTCTCTGAAACCATTTGTTTTGAGTGACAGCAAAAGGCGCCTTGGAAAAGATAACTTAGTCTAAAAATTGTTGTATAGAGTGTCTAAAATAAAAGTATAGAATGTACACACTGCATTGTATAGAAAAATATGGAATGATTTGCATCCAGCGACGTGTGTTCAGTGTTCATTGTTGTCTCGCATTGTTATGCGAGAAGTGGCTCACTCCGTACCGTGAACAAGTTGGGGCATAGAAAAGGCGTGGCTGTCTCCAACATATTGTAACATTGCGTATACGATCTGGTACCGAGACACACGTTAATACGAATCCTTAAACGCTTGAGGTGTGGCGTGGTGATGGTGGCTGTTATCGCTGCCATGTGCCGTGTGACCGAGAGCGTTATCGGCACCGCGGTGTTCACGGCCACGCTGGGAGTGCGACAAGGCTCCCCGACATCGTGCCTACTGTTCGTTCTTTACGTTAATGATTTGATTCAATTAATAAAAGAGAACTGTGAGAACGATGGGTTTTTAAAGTGGCTGCATGTTTTAATACTGATGGATGATACACCGTTTTGCTTGCTGCAGCACGCGAAAGAATGATCTCCAAGTTATCTCTAATGAAGCGATTTTGCGATGATTACGGCATGAAGGTAAATGAGTCCACCACCATCACCACCATCACCACCATCACCACACCACATCACTACGTCTCAGCTTCACTTGTCTAAATTTACCACGTAACGCACATCACACGCGTCGCCGCTCCTACACACACACACACACACACACACACACACACAGAAAGAGGAATTATGAGTGTGATATAAATATGTTGATTCGTCCGTGGAAGTCTTAAGCACAGCGAGAAGTGCCCGAGGGGAGTGGGCGGCGAGTGGGCGGGAGCGGACGCGGGAGTGGGCGGGGGTAGGCACATGTTGACAAATAACGGGCGCGTGGGAGGGCAGGTTCAGGTGAACACACGCACGCTGGCACACTCACCTGAGACTGTGCGTGCAGGCGTGCAGGTGTGCAGGTGTGGGGTCGGTACAGGCACGTGATGGACCTAAGGGTGGTTGCCAGGGCGTACTGATCCTGAGGGCGGCGGGGGAGATGCGGAGGGGGAAATTCAGGGGGAAATGTAGCGATGCGCGCGGGTGAGGCAGCGCCCCGCCACCGCCCACCGGCCCCGCCCACCGCTCGCTGCCACACGCCACTCCGAGCCTTATCGGGGCGTGGCGTGCGGGTGGCGTGGCGGGCGGGTGGGCGAAGGAGACGCCGCACCCGACCAATGGGAGGCCTCGGGAGGGCTGGGGCGGGGCGCTGCCACCACCACCAGGATATTAATTACACGGACTCCCGCCATTCTTCCCTCCCTCCCTCATTCCCTCCTTCCCTCCAACCTTCACCTTCCTCCTCCTGCCCCCTCCTCCTCCTCCTCCTCCTCCTCCTCCTCCTTGTGAGCCCTACAGCCACACCACCACCACCACCACCACCACCACCACCACCACTACTCCGAGGCCTCATTACCACCCCAAACACGCCCAGGGAGCTACCTTTCTTCACCTCTCTCTCTCTCTCTCTCGGGAACTATTGAAGATATTAATCAAATTGTGAAATACACTGAGGACACTCATGAGAAATGTCGAGATTATTTTTTGAAAAATGGTTTGATGTTCAACTCCTCTAAAACTCAGTGTATTTTTATAGGAAACAGTCAGCTATTATCTAAAATTCCACCTACCACAACGATCAACTTTAATGGGAACATCATATACCCAAGTAAACACGTAAAAAACTTAGGAGTCTATATTGACCGCTTTATGCTCTTTGATGTCCATACTAATGAGTTAAATAAGAAAGCTATTGGTATTTTAATGTATATCAGCAGAATAGGTGACAGCTTAGATAAACAAACCAGGGTCATTATTGTACAGACACTCGTTCTTAGCTTAATTGAGTATTGCATTAGGATATGGGGAACTGCAAGTGACACTGTAATATCTAATGTGCAGAAAGTGCAAAATTTTGCAGCAAGGGTTGCAGTGGGAGGAGTAAGGAAATATGATCATATATCTCCATTTATCAGGGAACTGAAATGGCTAAAAATAAAGCAGAAACATGTATTTCAAGTAGGTATAACTATTTTTAAAGCTTTACGAGGATTTTACCCAGAATGGTTTTTATCATTAAGCAGTAGACAAGCTGTTACTAGCAGCATCACCAGACAGAGGCACAGCCTGTACGTGCCACACACAAAAACACACAGTGGAGACAGGCGCACTGCTGTACGAGGAGCCAAGCTGTGGAACGCGCTCCCACCTCGCCTAACCCAGGCACCCTCTCTTAACACTTTTAAGGCTAGAATTGAGAAATTTCTGCTAACAGATAATGTTTAAGCCAGACTGAGGATTTTATCGTCATCTTTTCAAGAAAATTTTACTCGCTAATATATCTCTATTTTATACTTTTATCTTAATTTTATTGTATTTTTATTTTTATTTTATATGTATGTTTTTGTGCATGTGTAGTATGTGTGTTTCTTTTATTGTGACTTTTTACCTTTGGGATTTAATGGTAAACAATTTATCAAATCTTTTACATTAATATATAATAGTTGTAAGAGACTTATGTATCTGAATGTATTGTGATTGATGTGTCTATCGTAATTACTAAATATCTATTGTAACCTGAGTAATAACCACTTTGGTGGATAATAAACAAATCTGAATCTGAATCTGAATCTCTCTCTCTCTCTCTCTCTCTCTCTCTCTCTCTCTCTCTCTCTCTCTCTCTCTCTCTCTCTCTCTCTCTCTCTCTCTCTCTCTCTCTCTCTCTCTCTCTCTCTCTCTCTCCCATCACCATAATCACACTTTTTTCAAGACATCCCTCCTCCTCCTCCTCCTCTTCCTCCCCCTCCTCCTCCTCCTCCTCCTCTTTCCCTTCAGTGTGTGAGGCTACTGTGTCTCCTCCAGTATTCGTAAGTCAACTTAGTCAGGACCTCGAGATCTGTTGATGTTTGTCTTCCTTTGTATTCCTTTGCACTTCTCCTCTTCCTCTTCTTCCTCTTCCTCTTACACCTCTTACCTCTCCCCCTTCCTCTTACTTCTCCTCCTCCTCCTCTCTATTCTGTCTCTTCACCCTGATGTCCTCTCTGCTCTGTGGCAAGTTAGAAGTAATTACTAAACAGTCTTGCAAGGCCATTAAGATCTCTTGTTGTTTGGTCTTCCTTTGTATTCCTTTGCACTCCTCCTCCTCCTCCTCCATGTACATCCGCCGCGGGGACACTCCAGCCTCATAAACACTCTGAAACTCTTAAGGGATTCCAGCTTAGTTCAGAAGCAGAGAGAGAGAGAGAGAGAGAAAGAGAGAGAGAGAGAGAGAGAACCTTGCACCTCATTTTCTAGGCGCCTCCGCTCCTGACAACGACGTGTTTACCAGATCCGCTCTTCTCTCTCTCTCTCTCTCTCTCTCTCTCTCTCTCTCTCTCTCTCTGATACTGACGGTGTTTTTATAATTTTTGTGGGTTTTTTTAATATTTTTTGTCTATTTATCTATTTGTTTTTACGTGTGTGTGTTTGTTTGTTGGTTTTTGTTTGTTTGTTTATCTTGATTACTTTTTTTTTTGTCTTGTCTAGTTTAGTTTGTCTCTGAGTGTTCGTTTGTGTGTACGTGTGTGTATCTATGCGTCTCTCTCTCTCTCTCTCTCTCTCTCTCTCTCTCTCTCTCTCTCTCTCTCTCTCTCTCTCTCTCTCTTTTCTGCACACTCTCTAGCTGTAGCTGTTGAGTGTGTGTGAGGGAGGAGGACCACGCTGGGGAGGCGTACATGAGTTTGGGGAGGATGAAAGTAAGGTACACCCCCCTTAACTCATCTGTCGGCGTCCCCAGCGACCTGAGTCTGCGCAGCATGTACAGCCTGTAGGTAGCTGATCTTACGGTGCTGGCGACATGCTGCTTCCAGGTCAGCTGGTCGTCCACCGTGACTCCGAGAAGCTTGGCACATCGGACCACCTGGAGGGGGTGAGGGCCCACTGTGAGCTGGGGAGGGGGCACTGGTACAGAGGAGGTACAGCAATGCATCACCACAGTTTTGCTGTGGTTGATGGTCATCCTGCTCTTTTCCGTCCACGTCTGCAGTCGCTCCAGAATTGCTTGCAGTGGCGAGTAGTCCGGGTTCTTGGTGGAAACTGGGACGCCCACGGTGCAGTCGTCCACATACTTCCAGCGATGAGGGGTGTCGGTGAGGGCGTCGTTAATGAGGAGGAGGAAGCATAGAGGACCCATCTTGGTCCCCTGGGGGACCCCACATGTCAGCTGTTGGAAATTAGAGACAGAGCCCTGATAGCGAACGGCCTGACGCCTCCCTGTGAGGAAGTCGGCTAGCCACGCTATCAGATTAGGAGGGAGACCAGACTTACTGCCTTGCTGATGACAACAGTGTGATCAACAAGATCAAAGGCTTTTTTGAAGTTGTGTGTGTGTGTGTGTGTGTGTGTGTGTGTGTGTGTGTGTGTGTGTGTTTAAAAGTATTGCCATTAACATATACGTATTTTCCTTACAGTTGAAGTATTTGTATTACTTTTATACGTGTTGTTTTCACCGTATGTTCTTCTGTTTAAGTATATTTTACAGTGTAAGAAATGGCGTGACTTTGTAAGTATTATTCTGCACCATCTAAGTATGTTAGATTTCATGTTTTCACGGTTTAAGTGTGTGCAGTTCCTCTTTATAAAGGAGATTAAGTTACAGCGCGTCATACTTACGCACACACACACACACACACACACACACACACACACACACACACACACACACACACACACACACACACACACACACACACACACACACACACACACACACACACACACACACACACACACACACACACACTATATCACCTCCCACAAACACATCCATGCAACAAAGGCCTCAATTACCAGCCATTAGAGAGAGAGAGAGAGAGAGAGAGAGAGAGAGAGAGAGAGAGAGAGAGAGAGAGAGAGAGAGAGAGAGAGAGAGAGAGAGGGTACGAGTATATGGAGTCTTAATGGTATGTGATAACAGGTAAGTAAGAGGCGGTGATGGTGGTGGTAGTGTTTTTATCACCTGTCTTATTGATACTGTAAATTAAGGATAGGAATTGTACAAAAAATGGAAGAGGAATTAACAAATCTAGAAGGTTATACGTAGGTGTGCGTTTCTCTTATCATCTCCTCTCCTCTTCCCTCCGCTCTTCTTCTCCCCTCACCTTCTTATTAACACAGATCGAAGTTTATAAAGATCACGATACCAGACAAAAAGAGAATAAGAAAACAACGCCAGCACTTCACGACAAGATAATCAAGGAATTCTCAGATACAAAGATAAATATTGTAAGAGATTTGATATGCTGAATGAGTCTCCGTAGTGTGAAATGAGTGAGGATGACGGCTTCATCTAACCAGGTACTGAGGGAACAAGTTAAATACCTCCCACATCTTGTCTTCAGCACCTCGTTAGTTAGAATTAGTGCTGTTATTGTGCCTTACTGATAATTATGAAAGGAAAACTCGTAAAGAAAGAACGTAAAGTTCCCGAAAACTGGATCATTATTTGAATTCAGGAGAGGTAGGGGTGTGATATTAAATACACCAACTTGACTAAAAATGGTGAAATACTGAACGAGGAGTGGAGAGCTAATGTTATTCTTGTGTGTTTAAGTCAAGTGGTGGTACAGACAGGTGCGTTGTTGTGTTACCTCCGTAAATTAAATACCAGGACATAAGAAGTGTTTTAGTGGGAAAACAGACTTAAGATAATGCTCTCTTTGTCTGTGATGTAATGTCATTTGATGTAATAAACTCTTTTTCTCTCATTAAGTCTAGCAAGTTTACCAGTAAGGATTAAGTTCAGTCTGGCTGCAGGATTAATAGTCTTGCTTGTAATAGTAATGTGATGGGAAGGACAGATGGTTTGTGTTCTGTCAGTAAGCAAAGGGCGACCACTTGAAATTACTTCTTGCACAGGTTGTAATTAAGATGGGCAGCTTCATAAAGGTAATGTATGACACCTGTCCTATTGAAGTTAAGGAGAGTAATATAATAGAATAATGGAATATGGCGAAACAGATTTAAGATGCATTAGAAATTACACCTTTACACTTTTAATTTAGGCGAGTAGACATGTAAAGGTAATATATTGGTAATACATCACACCTGTCCTATTGAAGTTAAGGACAGTTATATAATACAGTAATACAGGAGTACGGCTAATATGC
>NW_026973806.1:77500-92500 GCF_035594125.1 Scylla paramamosain | reverse complement strand
TCCAATACAATGTATTGCAATTTAGTCAGTATTTCACCACCAGTATTTGAGTACCTCGTGTTTGTACGTAAAAAGTCCGTGTACTACACCGTCATCACCATCGGCATCACCGCCATCACCAAAACAACAGGAGGGTGGAAATAACGATGGCGAAAAGCAAAATGCGAACATAAAAGGGGAAAAAATCAGCTGTAAAATTCAGAACCAGTGTTGGACATGGATGAGCGAGTGCCGGATGACGCGAGGCTGTGGAGAGAGAGAGAGAGAGAGAGAGAGAGAGAGAGAGAGAGAGAGAGAATAGAGCTGCAGGTCACCTCGCCCTGAATGAGTGTTCTAGGAGAGCACAACGCGCCACACGATCCACGCCTCCATGAAGCCGCGTCCACTCAGTATCGCGGCTCCACACTGGTGTTGTGCAAGACTCCACGCCTCAGTGAAGCCGCGTCCACTCAGTATAGCGGCTCCACACTGGTGTTGTGCAAGACTCCACGCCTCAGTGAAGTCGCGTCCACACTCAGTATCGTGGCTCTGCACTGGTGTAGTACAAGACTCCACGCCTCAGTGAGGCCATGTCCACACTCAGCATCGCGGGTCCACACTGGCGTTGTACAAGAGTCCATGCAGCAGTTTTTCCAATATGATATATTTACTCTAACAAAATAATTGCAGTCATGATATTCCCTCTGACTATCTCTTTAAGAAGCCACATTTGGTGTGACTGGCGGTCATTACTGCTCCTTCATGAACAACTCCACCAATGCAGTGCTGCCTTGACACACGCAGTGCTGAGCAACACTGTATTCCCACACGGCACACCTCGTAACACACAAACACTGGTCGCACAACAACTCACGCTTCATCATCTTGGAGGCTGAGGCACTGTGTTCGTCTTGGAGTCGCCTCATCAAAACATTTCCCCTCGCGAAACTCCGTGGAGTGGCGGTTGTGCTGGCACCATTCTGAATCAAGCCTGCATTACTTACTGCACCTCAACATGCAAACAAACCGCGGCTCAGGTGATGGCTGAAATATTTCTGGAACATTACCAGCTTTATTCTGTTTTGGTGCGAGCAGACCACGCGCCGTGTGCTGCGTCACTGTGAGGGGATCTGCCTTGCTGCCTGGAAGGCCGTAAGCTCTTCCTATTATCCTTATTATCATTGCCAATAGTAGTAGTAGTAGTAGTAGTAGTAGTAGTAAGATAACCACCACTATACAAATAAGAAAAAAGTCTACCAGAGGCCAATTGCTCAGCTGCAATAAATTTACGGGTATATTACGTTATGGTGAAACAATGTTAATGTGACGAAAATTGTTACCAATATACGTTTTGTTAGTGTTGTGTTGTTATGAGCAAGACAACACAGCTGAGGGAGGGTGACCATTCCTGCTCTCCCCGATCCAGCAACACCCCTGTCCAGAGGAACACCACCACCACCACCACCACCACCACCACCACTACCACCTTTGCTGCCAGTTGTGTGTTGAACTTAAACTCTAAACTTACAACTACCATAGAGCATTACAAAGGAGTTTTTTTTTTATGTATACTGTTACCTTACTTATACAACATACAATTAACTAATACAACATACAATTAAAACATTGAGACGTTTCCTAGCACCTTCTTTGTTTTGATTTTTATCTATATATCTTTTTATATATATTTTTTTTCCATTATCTATACTCTAAACGTACAAGTAAAATTTATACTAACAACATAGATGTGTAAACATTTGTTTTTTTGTTTGAATTTTCATTTATTTTCCTGATTTATATATTTTTCTTTTTTTCTGTTTTCTTGTTTTACTTTCTACTCTAAACTTAGTAATAGATTTTTTTATTTATATATTTATTTATTTTTTTTATTTTTCTATTTTACTTTCCACTGTAGACAAATATTTTTTTCGTTTGTATTTTTTAATTTTTTTCTCTCTCCTTTTTATAATTTATATTCCTTCTATTTTATTTTCTACTCTAAACTTACTAATAGATCTTTTTATTTATATATTTATTTTTTTATTTTATTTTTCTATTTTACTTTCCACTGCAGACAAATAATTTTTTCGTTTGTATTTTTATTTGTTTTTCTCTCTCCTTTTTATAATTTATATTCCTTCTATTTTATTTTCTACTCTAAACTTACAGCTAGAACGTTTTTATCATTTCCTTATGAGTATTCTTTTATCCATTTAAGTTTCTTCTTAATTTCTTCTCTACTTTCTACTCTACATAAACTTACAACTAGAACTTTTTAAATTTTGTTGTTTGTATTTTCTAATGTTCTTATTTATATTTCATATTTCCTCTATTCTACGTAAGCTTAGAACTAAAACTTTTTTTTGTATTTTCTATTTTTTTCTTTTTCTTTTTATTTTCTATTTTTCATATTTCTCCTGCTTTACTTTCTACTCTACGTAAACTTACAACTAGAACTTTTTTTGTATTTTCTTATTTTTTTCATATTTTGTTCAATTTTCTTATTTTATATTTCATGTTTCTTCTGATTCACTTTCTAGTACTACTAACTACGTAAACTTAAGACTATATCTTTTTTTCTGTTTTCTTATTTGTATTTTTTTTTTTTTTCAATTTTCTTCCTTATATTATGTTTTCCATTGGCGCCTCAGTGGGGGGCGTTGTGGCGCCGCAGCAGCGAGAGGGCGCGGTGCATGCTGGGGTTAGACTCATGCCTTTTCCATTCCTGGGTGTGCTCATCACTTTCCGCCTCCGCCTCCTTCTCCCCGTCACTGCCTTCCTCCTTACAATCTTCTATGTTCCAGTGTTCGTGCCCTTCATCCAGAGTGAAGCAATCTTCGTAGGACTTCTCTTCTGCACTGTAATCACCAAGCAGTTCCCTCCATTCCTCTTCATTCCTGGAGCCGCAATCTTCCTCTTCCATTCCTCCCAGCTCGAGACTCGGCTCTCCTTCACCTTCTTCCATGAGGTCACTGGCCCACGAGGCCTCAAGACGGTCCATCTCCTGCTCCATCCGTGCCATTTCAGCCTTCAGGGCAGCAAGCTCTGAGACGGAGCTCTGTTTCTCCTTCACTAGCACCCTGGCTTCCGTCTTAAGCACCGTGCATTCCGCCGACAGGATGTCCACGTAGGTGTCCATCTCGGTCGGCGGCTTCACTGGCAGAGGCTCCCAGGCCTGCAGGAGGTCCCAGAACGGCAGTGTGCATAGCGGACACTTCGGACACATTTTTCCAACCCAGGGAGTGTTCTCCTCCACCATTCCTTTCCGTTCATTGGTTTCACAGGCGTCGTCTTGTTTGTGTTGCTGTTCAGGCGCCTTTGTGTTCCCATCGTCAATGGTCAGGCCTAAAACAAAGTCTTCGGTCTCTCCCTTGCCCAGCCGCCGCATGAAGTCCGCCACCGGCCTGAAGGTGACGACCTTCCCTCGGCTGTGCGTCAGAACGATCTTGACCAGGGCGTCCCCTGACCTGTGGCGCGCCTTCAGCAGGCGGCCCATGTCCATGGCTGCCGGCATTGAGGTGTAGGTCTTGGGGGTTGTCATGTAGTACTCCTCCCCGTGGAAGGGGAAGACCGCCACCTGCTTAAAGGAGGCTCGCGGCACGCAGCGCCACCACCAGCCACGCTTCTGTACCGAAACCTTCACCTTCAGCGGCTTGGCGTGTGGGGCGTCGCCAGCCTCCACCTCACACACGCCATGCATCTCAGTTTTCTCAAGAGCGTCACTTTTCATTTTGTCTATCAAATTATAATAAGAAGAAATCAAAGTAAGCACCACCTGTCCATGCGAATACTGATGGTTGGGATCTCCGAGGCTTCCACCACAGGCCTCAACACTCCCCAGAAAACGACCCAATCAGTCTGCTGTATAAAGGTAGAAGGTTTAGCCACACTCTTGCTGTTGAAGTCTTGCTTGTATCACGAACCTGACAGGCGAGTGTGGTGTTGGCAATGCTGGCCGCTGACTCATCACCATTCTTCAGCTTGTCTTCGTCATCACTTGATTCCTGTGTCTCTGATGAGGGAGGAGAGGGAGTCTGGGTTTGTTCGTTTTGTGAGTAAATTAGTTTTCCTTTCAGTCTCTCTCTCTCTCTCTCTCTCTCTCTCTCTCTCTCTCTCTCTCTCTCTCTCTCTCTCTCTCTCTCTCTCTCTCTCTCTCTCTCTCTCTCTCTCGTGCACTTATTCTGCACAATAAAAATAACGAAAAGTAGAACTAAACTTCACAAAAACTTCACAAAAACTTCACAGAATAATCTCACATCATGCAACAAAACAAAACAGTAATTCTACTTAACTGATATTTCTCCTGCTCACAGTTCAGTCAAGCGTTATATCTGTCGCACTTTCATCGCAATGTTTCCATTAGAGTAATTGTGGTATTAGAATTTTTACTGTGTGACGCGCGCACAGGCGGCGACTGCAATGCACGGCGTGGTGTTTTCATTTACTTCTGCGAGGACACTTTGATCTTTCTCTGTCGCAATTCAGTGGGATGAAGAAAGTGTGGATGAAGGTGAATGTTATTACGCAATATCTACATTACATTTCAACAGAAAATTAAAATAAACAAACAAATAAATAAATAGGTAAACAGATAAACAGACAAATAAACAAACAAACAAACAAACAAAAAGGAGACACCAAGAGGACAATTCAGTACAACGTCACTTTTTCCTCAACAATTATTCTCGGCACAGTCACCACCGGCCTTATCTGTTGACAGTGCTGTGACGACACATCTGCTAATGGTGATGCGCATCCTCACCACCACAGAAAGTGAAGGCAGGTGTTGCAAGAGCAGGTAATGTAGGGCAACACTCTGGTCACTTTACCTGCGAGAGAGAGAGAGAGAGAGAGAGAGAGAGAGAGAGAGAGAGAGAGAGAGAGACGATATATAAACAGACAGGCAGATAAACAACAAACCAGTAAAACGACAAATAGGTAAATACTTAAGAAAGGCGAGAATAAAACTAACGTAAAAAAAAAAAACAGTAAGAAGGAAAAGAAAAAAACAGTAATAAGGAAATAAAAAAGAAAACAAGTAGAAACAGGTATGATAAAAAAAATGATTGTGGGAAAGTAAAAAAAAAAAAAAAAAGGAAAGTAAGAACACAATAGCGTGGGGTAGCGGTGGTATAAGCAGTGATATACAAAACACTGTAACTTTGGCATTTCGTTAAAACACAAAGGATAAAAACTTGTGCATAAGAGAGAAACTTACGAAAATTCACAGCCAGGAAAAAGAAAATAAAGGAAATGTAGAATAATCAGGAAAAGTGAGATCCTTCCGTTTTCTGCCACGTATTCCAGAGAAAATAAACTTGACATTTTTCTTTTACTTAGTCTTTGTTTTCCTATTCCCATTCTTTCACTTTTTTTTCACGCTTACACACACACACACACACACACACACACACACACACACACACACACACACACACACACACACACACACACACACACACACACACACACACACACACACACACACTACCTCCACCACCATTAATTCACCCTTTGCCATCTCATTTCCACAAGTAAAGATTAAACTGAAAAAGAATAAAAGTCGACGGAAGAGAGTTTATAAAATCGCTAATGAACCTCTTTATCCTTTTCCTCATGCAGTTTTCTCTGAGTACTCTATCTTTTCCCCTCACTCTTCCTCTCTTACAACACACTGAAGGTTTTTAAGTTGTGTTGTTTCACGCTGCTTAAGGGGAGATGGATTCTGTATTAGGAAAAAAGGAAAGAAAAAAAAAACGAAAACAAGCCCACAAAATCTTAACACAGAAGCACTTCAGCATTAAAAATTTTCTCATTTTTCTCACTCATTATCGTCCTTTTTATCCTGAGGAGTGTTAATGGGAGAGAGAGAGAGAGAGAGAGAGAGAGAGAGAGAGAGAGAGAGAGAGAGAGAGAGAGAGAGAGAGAGAGAGAGCAGCACTGAAGAGGATTAGGGACGAGGAAAAATAAAAGAGGAAAGAAAAGTAGAGGGACTAGTCGTTATTTTCAGGACAATGTAAAAAAAAAATATAAAGCACGGAAATTATCAAATAAATATATTACTAGATTATTTGATTCATGGAAGAAAAGTGGAGGGAGAGGTCCAGATGGAGACGAAAGAAACAAAGGTACACACACACACACACACACACACACACACACACACACACACACACACACACACACACACACTCACACACACACACCAACAGCAACAACAACAACAACAACAACAACAACAACAACAACAACAACAATATTAACTAAAAACTGAGTCCTGTCATCGTTAATCGAGGAGAACAATTTTCAGTAATCAAATGAAGCACAAAACAAAGCCACTGGTTCAGAATCACAGCGCCGCTCCGGAACACACACACACACACACACACACACACACATGCAGTTAACACCACTCCCCTGAGACACGAACATGCTCGCCATTCATTACCTTTTCAGTGAGGCAACGTTGTGTTTCCACGCCTGTGCCTACATGACTCCCACCCAACTGAACCAGAGTGTGTGTGGCTTGGTGCAGCTATTTGTGTTTGTTAACCTCACCAATCATCACCACTACTGGCACCACCACCATTACCATCATCACCATCACTACAACCGCCACGCCTCATCCTCACCACCACCACCACTATCATCACTACCTTGTCACCATCACTACAATTAGCATTATTATCACCACCACGACCCTTCTTCACAGTGCCATAATCACCACCACCTGCTATTGTGGGTCTCAAAAAGCTTGTCAGGCAACAGGAATGCTGTAAAAATACTTATATTTTTTATAAGATACTGAGAAAATGTCATGTATTTCACCAACCAGTATTGTGCCCGAGTTACAGTGTAATAAATCTAAGTGCACTTCTCTTATTATCATCATGATCAACATTGACATCACGCTGCTTCACTAGTGCATGACTCCTGCTACGTAACAAAGAAAATCCCCCTGAGTTGTCATCTCACATGCCGGTGCGTCACACTTCCCTAGGCGCGGTGCAACACGGGCAGGGAATAGTCACTCCAGTGTTGTACAGCATCCCTCCCTGTACTTGTTGCGTCGCCTTATCGTCGTGTTCTCTGCCATTCCTTGTCAGTGTTGGCACGGCAATACAAGTTCTCGCTACAGATTTCACGACTGCATGGATATTCTTATTTAATCTCATCTCTGTATCTGTTATTATTATTTTGCTTTGGTCTGTACACTTATTGCCTCCTCTCCCTTTTCCCTTTCTCTCTCTCTGCTTCATTCACTCCCCATCGCCGTCCCTCTCTCATCTCCTGCCATTATTCTCTCAGCCCCTCCTTTTCCACTGTTTCCTGCTCCACTTTCCCACTCCCCTCATTCTCCTCTCGCATCCCTTATATCTCCACCTCTTACATCCTCCCTTATAGCCTCTCTCTCTCTCTCTCTCTCTCTCTCTCTCTCTCTCTCTCTCTCTCTCTCTCTCTCTCTCTCTCGCCACCATTCACCTTTATAGGTAAGATAACAATACAAGAAGTAATAACTGCAAGCACCTTCACCCTTCCCCTCGCAAAAAAAAAAAAAAAAAGAAAAGAAAAGAAAAGAAAAAGGAAAGAAAAAAAGTGCAGGCCTTCCTCATCCTGCTGCCATTTCCAAACTCGCTCCGTATCACTTAAAGAACATCAAGTTAAATCAGGGAACGAACAAGTAAACGAAAAGAAAAAGAAAAGTCGATCATTTTAACTCTGAAGACAAAGTGGATGGCTGCACTCTTGCAAAAACTGTCCTGTCAAAAAACGGCAAGTTTCCGATCAGCTTTCACGAGGCTCTGAAAATTTGTGAAGAAAAGTATGGACGACCAATTTGGTTCACGGGAAGGGAGGAAGGGAGCGTGGTTATTTGCTTCTTAAGGATCGCAGCTGAGAGAGAGAGAGAGAGAGAGAGAGAGAGAGAGAGAGAGAGAGAGAGAGAGAGAGAATAATAGTAATCTTAATTCCACACACTGTTCTTACGTGCACAAGAAAATAAACAAGGAAGAAAAAACAAAGTAATTTCTTTAAACACAAACACTTACGCTCTATTCTTAAATAAATATAAAAAGCTTATAAAGAAAAGACTACAGAAAACGCCTCTTCTGTTCTCTCATCCCCGCAGCGCCACAACACAGCAGCGGCCGACAACCTCAGGACTGCCCAGTGTTTGCCACAAGGGCGGGCGCACACTGCTTGGCTTTGTTCTCCCTTCACCTGAAACGCGGCCACGTCTTTACTTAGTATTTACAATAAGTGTAGGCAATGACGCTCCACAGAAAAGCTTCAGTAAATACTCGTGTGTACAAAACTAGAACACGCTGGAGCTTCCTTCCCTCCGTTCACTTTCATCTTCCCGGTCTGGGACTTCTATCATTCCCTTTTTTTCCATTTCTACCTCCATTATTCCCTGCCCTCCTCTCTTCCCTTCGTCTTTCCCTTTTCTCCTGTTTCTTCTTCATCAGCCTTCCCTTCCTCCCGTCAGCTCTCCACTTTACTATATAACGACAAGACGTTATTGTTATTGCCTCCCAAGATACTTTACAGGAGGCACGGAGTCAATGGGAGGATGATCAGGGAAGGAGGGAGTAACGACAGGCCTGAGCAAGCCGGTCTTCTTTCCTCTATTTATTTGATAAGGGAAAAAAATATGATCCGCTCAAAACAACATCCAGATAGTTTCTTTTCTACATACTCCTTCAAATCCCGACTATATATTTTTACATTTTTTTTTCCAGCAGATATGTGCAATTCCTTCTCCACCTCCTCCTACTCCTCCTTTTACTCCACGTCCTCTTCTCAGCGCCCTGAGCCTCCCCTGGCAGTGCTGCGCGTCCCTCCACAGCGGCGCCAGCGTCCTCCCTTTCCCTCAGCGCGTCATCTCCAACAGTGGAGTGTTCCGTGTAAACCCTCCCAGGCCTCTCTCATTCCCCCATCACTTTTATATTGGCAATAATCCTCCCTTCCTTCACCTTTCTCTCTCTCTCTCTCTCTCTCTCTCTCTCTCTCTCTCTCTCTCTCTCTCTCTCTCTCTCTCTCTCTCTCTCTCTCTCTGATCAGACTTCGCTCGCCGTCTCCACCTCCCCAGAGAAAACAACCAAGAGTTGATCTAACGCACACAGAAATAACAAGAGCACAGACACCAACGGCAACACGCAGAGATGCAGAGTTGTGGCCAGCATGGAGAGAGAGAGAGAGAGAGAGAGAGAGAGAGAGAGAGAGAGAGAGAGAGAGAGAGAGAGAGAGAGAGAGAGAGGTACCCAAGATTCCTTTCCCTTTTAAATTAGTAAATATTTGTCCTCCCCTCCCTATTACATAACACAGCTCCTCCTCTTCCTTTCCCTTCATCCCATAATCCTCTTGTCTCCCTACAGTCACCCTCTCCTCTATTGCTCCAGAAAATCCTTCCCAAACACTCCCGGCCCTTTCTTCTCTCCCCCTCTCATCGCGTCCTTCCTCTATTCCCTCAATCCTTTTCTATTTTTCTGGCGTTCATTCCACGCAGCAATACATGTACACCGTGCTTCCTCTCCCCACCCCGCCACTCTCCTCCCCGTCAGGAAAGGCGCCGCGTCCACTAAACTATTAACCAACAGTTCCTCTCCCCTTCACCTTTCCCCTCCACGGTCATCATCTCGGCTGCCTGGCGTCAATAGCTCACGCCGACAGCCGCTCCCTCTGGCCTCGTCTGCCTCTCTCGCTCACTACTCGTAATCTGATCATATTTGCCCCTCTGTCTCCCCTTCATTGACTTTTTATTTCCTTCCCACCTTGCCGTCATTATTACTCACATCTACTGCTTTTTTTACTTATGGTTATTCTCGTCCTCTTTGTCGTCATCATTACCTTCCCTCTTACTCTGTGTGGAGACTCGTGGAGGAGAATTACGGTGACTTGCTTATTCCCATTCCTTTTTCTTCTTCTTCTCAATAGCCGTGAGGAGAGCAGCTGTTCACTTCAAACTGACGGGAATCTAAATAACTGCATCCCTCGCACTGTAGGAGACGAAATTGTTTGTGATTCATTATCTGTATCATAAGGAGGTAGTGAATATAGGTATGCGTGCTTCACGACTGCCACGTGTAGTATACTGGCACCCTGCAGCTTCCCTTACGTTCTCATGTTCCGATGTTCTAGTCACAGTAGTATTTCTTGAACTCACAACTGACTCACTCAGATAATCTAGTATAGATCCATGAAATATGATCATCTTTAGTGTCTCCTCCTCTCTTCTTTTTAACAACACTTCTTGTCCATTTCTATTTATGTTCCTTTATGATTTGCGACGCATGAAATTTCACAAGTTTTCTCATCAAAGTTGATAAATCCTCTCCCTTACAACTCTGGCCGGCACGCGCCTCCCTGCTAACTAATAAAGAAAATATATTATTATTATTTGTAAAAACGTAAAAAAAAAAAAAGTAATTAAATAAAACGTACAATAGCAAGAATAAAACATTGGAGATCTCGTGTTTACAGTTGGTGCAATACAACACAGAATCCATGAGGGCTTTGCAGGGTCTTTGTTCTCGGCGCAGATATAAAATACATTCTTGATTTTATTGCTTGTACTTTGTTTTCTTGGGCGTCTGAAATTATTGTAGACTGTTGTAGTAGAAGATAGATAGATAGGATGAGAGGGGATAAATAAATTGATAGATGGATAGATAGATAGGTAAATAGAGAGCGAGAGAGAGATAAGTAGGTAGATTTTTAAGGATAAGTGGTAGATTGGTAGATAGATAGATAGGTATGTATGTATAGATAAATTGACAGGTAGACATACAAATAAATAGAAAGGTAGATAGATAGATACATAGATGTCAGATTGGTAGATTTTGCAGATAGATCGATGTTTATATAGATAGATAGGTTGATAGGCAGATAGATAGAAAGACTGATAAATAGATAGGTACTGAGTGAATTACATAGATAGATGGATAACTAGATAGATACATAGATGGCTAGATAGATAAAAGTAATCGACATGCAGCTAGACAGACAGACAGACAGACAGACACATATATAGACAGAAAGATACATAATAAAGGAGTGATTGATAGATAAAATAGAGATAGATAAAACAAGACTCACACTACGTAGAAGAAAATAAAAGAAAAAAAGGAAAAAATAGAAAAAAAAACAGTTTAATTTACTATGCAGCTCATTAAGTGTGTGTATGTTTGTGATGAGTTATGGAACGCGATCTCATCATACGGTGCGTTAACGCAGAGAGAGAGAGAGAGAGAGAGAGAGAGAGAGAGAGAGAGAGAGAGAGAGAGAGAGAGAGAGAGAGAGAGAGAGAGAGAGAGGTTACTGCCACATTTTGTCAGTTTTTATATTCATTTATTAATTTTTATTTATTTTTTTTTGTTGTTGTTGTTTTAATTGTAATCTGCAAAATCACGTGACTGGAATTATTTATTGGTTTTACTTATCTGTGCATTTATTAATTATGTTTATTTATTTATTTATTTATTTATTCATTCATTCATTCATTCATTCATTCATTCATTTTCGTTTGTTATATGACATGTCAGTTTCTGGAGGTAGAAGAAGAAGGAGAACCAACAAAAATGAAGGAGAGGAAATGACAGAAGTGTAGATAAATAAAAAGAAGAGGACGAGAAGGAGGAGGAGGAGGAGGAGGAGGAGGAGGAGGAGGAATACAAAAGAATACAAAGGAAAGAACAGACAGCAACAGCCCTACTGGGCCTAACGAGGCTGTCTGTGTGTCTATTCTACCACTACCACTACAGATTCTAAGAGTTAGAGGATGGAGGACACTAGAGATCAAGGAAGGAAAAACAGGAGAGTATAGGGAGGAGGAAAGGCTAAGATGTGATAGGAAAGGATCAAAGAGAAATTATACTATTCACTACACTAACTAAAAACATTTTATGTAGGCGCAAAGTACGTTATATGAGGGGTTGCTGCGAGGTGATTGTCCAACCTTTGTTTAAAAGTTTCTATTGTATTACTATCGACAATGTGTGCTGGGAGAGAGTTCCAGACATTTACAATTCTATTAAAGAAATAATACTTAGCCTCGTCTGATCTGAAACGCTTACCTATAATCTTGTAGCCATTATTTCGAGTGGTGTTGGAACTGTCAATGATGAGATAGTTGTTTATATTTACGTTATCAAAGCCCCGACACATCTTAAACAATTCAATTAAGTCACCTCGCGTTCGCCGTTTCTCTAAACTGAACAAGTTGAGTTCCCTCAAGCACTCCTCATAAGGCTTGTTCCGCAGTCGTGGGATCAACTTTGTAACTCTTCTTTGGACTCTCTCCAGCTTGTCTATATCTTTCCTGTAATGGGGTGACCAGAACTGGACGCAGTACTCAAGTAGAGGTCGGACAAGTGTATTAAACAATGTGAGAATTACCCCTTCTGATTTGAATTCGAAAGTCCTACCAATAAACCCAACCAATTTATTTGCTGTTTTAACTACTTCCGAGCAGTGTTTACTTGACTTGAGGTCTGAGGTAATTATAACGCCTAAGTCCTTTTCCTCCTTAATCTTAAGAAGCTCGGTACCGTTCATTAAGTAATCAGTGTGATCGTTATTATTACCAATGTGCAACACTTTACATTTATCTACATTGAAGCTCATCTGCCACTTGTCTGACCAAGTGGCTAAGTGGTCAAGATCAGATTGTAATTTTCTTTTATCCTCAGACGTGACTACTTTATTCATTATTTTTGTATCATCAGCGAACTTAGATACTTTGCAGGTGAGGCCCTCATCGATATCATTAACGTAAATAAGGAAAAGAACAGGGCCGAGCACTGATCCCTGTGGTACACCACTTAGAACTTCTCGCCAGTTTGAAAATTTACCATTTAAAACAACGCGCTGTTTTCTCTCAGACAGCCAGTCTTCAAGCCAATTGAGAAGTTTTCCATTTATACCATGTGACTTCAATTTAGCTAGTAGCCGCTTATGGGGAACTTTGTCAAAAGCTTTTTGAAAATCTAAATACACTATATCTACTGCCTTTGTTTCGTCGTACATGGTGATAACATCATAAAAGAAATCAAGCAGATTAGTTAGACAAGAACGTCTGTAGGAGGAGGAGGAGGAGGAGGAGGAGGAGGTGAGAGTGGTAAAGCGATTATTGTGATAGAAGAGAAAATGGAGGAGGAAGAGATGAGATAGGAAAAAGCGAATATTGTAATGAAAAAGGAGGAGGGAGAAGGAGAAGGAGAAGGAGAAGAAGGAGAAGAAGAAGAAGAAGAAGAAGAAGAAGAAGAAGAAGAAGAAGAAGAAGGTGTATGTTTATATGTATGAATGAGCGTCTCTTCATAACACACACACACACACACACACACACACACACACACACACACACACACACACACACACACACACACACACACACTTCCTGCCATAAAAATAAGTAACATTGAAATAGCATAAGTAACACATATGAAAAAGTAAAGAAACAGGAGTGTCGTCTTTTTTATCATTTTGGCGGTGAATCCTTTTGTAAATAAACGTGACTTGGTCCTCAGCGGCAGAGAGAGAGAGAGAGAGAGAGAGAGAGAGAGAGAGAGAGAGAGAGAGAGAGAGAGAGAGAGAGAGAGAGAGAGAGAGAGAGAGAGAGAGAGAGAGAGAGAGAGAGAGAGAGAGAGAGAGAGAGAGAGAGAGAGAGAGAGGGGACGGGGGAGGGTTTCAAGGAGAAAGAAGAAAGGGAAAAGAAAAGTAAAGAAGAATATGAGGAGGAAAAAGACGAGGAAATGGAGAAGAGAACAAGAAAATATTCAGATAACGAATGCAAGGAGGAGGAGGAAGAGGAGGAGGAGGAGGAGGAGGAGGAGGAGGAGGAGGAGGAGGAGGAGGAGGAGGAGGAGGAGGAGGAGAGAAGACATTACCATTACTAGTGTGTGTGTGTGTGTGTGTGTGTGTGTGTGTGTGTGTGTGTGTGTGTGTGTGTGTGTGTGTGTTAATTAGCGGCAGGTGGACACAAGAGAAAGGTGTGAGGGAGTGTAGAAGTATGTGCGTTTGTTTGCTTTTGTTTGTTTGTTCATGTGTGTGTTTCTTTATTCATTTGTTTGCGTGTTGATGGATTTGTCTACTGTTGTATTTGTTTGTTTTGTTTGAAGTAGAAATATCTGTATGTATGTATGTATGTATGTTTGTATGTATGTATGTATGTATGTATGTATGTATGTATGTATGTATGTATGTATGTATGTATGTATGTATGTATGTATGTAATAAAAATGTACATTAATTGTTCCCTTGCTTAGTTTTTGTTCTTTTTCAAATGTTTGTAATTCTTGTATTTTTTTTTATTTTCATGTTTCTTTTTTATTGTTTTTATTTTTACTACTACTACTACTACTACTACTACTACTACTACTACTACTACTACTACTACTACTACTACTACTACCACCACCACCACCACCACCACCACTACTACTACTACTACTACTACTACTACTACATCTCAATGGTGTATTCCTGCAAAGCCCGCGACTTAAGCCTTCTGACTAACTGGATCCTGTCTGTGAATCCTGAATCCTGAGAGAGAGAGAGAGAGAGAGAGAGAGAGAGAGAGAGAGAGAGAGAGAGAGAGAGAGAGAGAGAGAGAGAGAGAGAGAGAGAACGTCCTATATACTTCTATAGTTTTATCCTCTCTCTCTCTCTCTCTCTCTCTCTCTCTCTCTCTCTCTCTCTCTCTCTCTCTCTCTCTCTCTTACGTTGATTGTTTTCTTTCCTTAATTGCTTCTTTCTTCGTGAGAGAGAGAGAGAGAGAGAGAGAGAGAGAGAGAGAGAGAGAGAGAGAGAGAGAGAGAGAGAGAGAGAGAGAGAGAGAGAGAGAGAGAGAGAGAGAGAGAGAGAGAGAGAGAGAGAGAGAGAGAGAGAGAGAGAGAGAGAGAGAGAGAGAGAGAGAGAGAGAGAGAGAGAGAGAGAGAGAGAGAGAGAGAGAGAGAGAGAGAGAGAGAGAGAGAGAGAGAGAGAGAGAGAGAGAGAGAGAGAGAGAGAGAGAGAGAGAGAGAG
>NW_026973806.1:30000-72500 GCF_035594125.1 Scylla paramamosain | reverse complement strand
TGAAAAAAAATAGATAAACAAATAAATAATAATAATAATAATAATAATAATAATAAAGACTAACATGGTAATTTTTTAAAGGAAGGATGAAAACAAACTATTATTCTTATTGGCTGTAGCAAAGAAATACTTACAATAATAAAATGAAATAGACGAAAATAACAGTTTCCTAACAAAATTTATTACACTACACAATAACGTAATGGTATGGTATTGGCATAATGGAGGAGAAGGAGGAGGAGGAGGAGGAGGAGGAGGAGGAGGAGGAGGAGGAGGAGGAGGAGGAGGAGGAGGAGGAGGAATACTGGGAAGTGGAGGGACAAAAGGAATGGAAATAGGGAGGGGAAGAGGAGGAGGACGAGGAGGAGGAGGAGCAGATGTTGTTTTGGTGCAGGTGGTACACAAGTAACTGCTGTGGGAGGAGGTGGAGGAGCAGGAGGAAAAGGAGGAGGAGAAGGAGGAAGAGGAAGAAGAGGAGGAGGAGAATCTTTACTATTGGAATAGATATTGAAGCTGTTGTTGTAGAGAGAGAGAGAGAGAGAGAGAGAGAGAGAGAGAGAGAGAGAGAGAGAGAGAGAGAGAGAGAGAGAGAGAGAGAGAGAGAGAGAGAGAGAGAGAGAGAGAGAGGGAGAGAACAACAACAGCAACAACAACAACAACAACAACAACAACAGCAATAACAGCAGCAGCAGCAGCAGCAGCACCACCACCACCACCACCACCACCACCACCACCACCACCACCACCAACAACCAACAAACAACAACAACAACAACAACAACAACAACAACAACAACAACACAAACAGTGAACAGTGAGGAACAAATGGATAAATAAAGAGAGGAGAAGAAAAAAAACAGAAAACAATGAGGAATAAATTGATGAATAAATGAATGAATAAAGAGATGAGAGAAAACAAATATTAAAGGGAAGGAACGAATAAATGAAGGAGAGAGAAAGAGAGGAGAAAATATAGAGAAAGAAGGCAACAAAGGAAAGAATGATGGAGATAGGGAGGAGAAACAAAGGAGGCGAGGACAGATGCAACTATGATAGGAAGAGAGAGACAGAGAGAGAGAGAGAGAGAGAGAGAGAGAGAGGAGAGAGAGAGAGAGAGAGAGAGAGAGAGAGAGAGAGAGAGAGAGAGAGACTCTTACCTTTGAATGAGAGCAATGCGTAGATCGGTTGCAAGAGCCACAAAACGTTATTATAGCATCTGGACAAGGCTTGGCTACATCTCCGAGTGAAAGGTTATAATTGTGACATGCACAGAGGACAAAAAATGCTGTTGAATTATCCTTGAACAGTCGTGCTTGTACTGCAGATGTGTGACCTTTCATGTTACAACCGTTGTCTTAGCCTTGACCTCCAATGTCTTGCACTTCTAAATTTAATGCCTTCAATGTGTTTAATAATGTTTTATATAAATCTTCTCCTGTGCTACTTTCAACTTGTATAAACTTAATGAAATGTTCATAAACACCTGAAGGAGCCAAGTTACCATCAGACACTTACCTGGTCGTTAGAGACATTTGTTCTTGGTGACTCATATCAGGTGTGCAGTCTAGAATAATGGCGTAGTACTTAGCTGTTTTTAAACGTTGAATATCTCATTCAAAACAGCTGTAGCCATGATGCTTAGTTGTTCATTGTGAGTATCTTTTCCTAAACAGCGATTGTGAATTTGGTGGGGTTTAGATTTTTCGCAAATGTGTGTCAAGAACAGGGTCACACTTTCCAAGCAGCTCCACAAGACCTAAAGACTTTCCTTCGTGCACACTCTCATTACAAACATTTTCTTCTGCTCCTCTAAATGTTAAATTTCTCTCACCAATAAACTTCACCATTGCCACTAACCTTTTGCATACTTGGTGCCAGTGCTTTGCATGTTCATTGGCGATTTGTTCACGCTCTTTGTCAATTGTCTGTCCACTACAAAGCGTTTGGTGTAACTCCCACAAACTTCATGTGGCTTCCAAATGGTTCTTTGATTTTCATGCTCACATAACCTTGTATGAAGATTAGACCAGTTGTTGAATCACTTGTTGATAATGCACTGGTTGTGTCCTACTAAAAAGTTTTCAATAAAAGCAATACATTCTATCAGCAGACTGAGAGTATACAGTCCAAGGTCTCTCAACACTCTCCCCATTTAGAAGATTCCTCTTACTTTGAAAAACACAATTCCTTTCCATTTCTCGTAAAGCTGTTCACTGGAATATTAGGAGGACCGTTCATTGTTAAATAATCTCTTACATTTTTATCTATATCTGCTGGCCAATTGTTTGGGTCATCATACATGTTAATTACACCTGTACTCATGTGTGATCTATCATTGCATCATGTTTGGGCTTTTTTTTTTCCGGTCATAATTAAGCTTTCTGTTTTGGCACTGTCTTCTGGTGCACTGAGATCGCCTTCAGTTTGATTCACAGCTGCGTCATCCTTTTCTAATTCGTTATTATTGTATTCATCAACTATAATTGGACTCAAGGCTATATCGTCATTTTCTGAATAGATTTTGTTTTTTCATCCTCAGTACATGGGCGCTTCAAAGGTGGAGTGACGAACAATTTTTTGATAGCACCTCTATGTTTTTGATTTTCAGCTACCTTAGCCTTGGCAAGTGCTCGTTTCCGGTTGCCACTTAAATATTTACCCCTTTGTCTCGATCTCTGCTTGTGCTTGCCATGATGCAAGGCCTTTATATAAATAAATAAATAAATAAATAAATAAATATATATATATATATATATATATATATATATATATATATATATATATATATATATATATATATATATATATATATATATATATATATATATATATATATATATAGCAAAGACAATGACTTCATGATATAAAAAAAATTGTATTAACAAGAAGGAAGGAAGAAGGAAGAAGAAGAAGGGGAAAGAAGGAAGCAAGTTTGAAGGATGAAAGAAGGAAACAACTTCAATATTGAAAAAAAAAAAAAAAAAGTCATAAGAAGTATTGTCCGAAAATTTCAGAGTTCATAAGTGCACAGAACATCATAATAAATATCACACCGCAATGTTTTCCCATTCATCTATGCAAATAGATGATTAAATATTTTATCTAGTTACTTAAAATCTGGAAAGAGAAAATATATGCAAAGCGCTTAGATATATAAATTTTGTAAAAATACAGATAAAACTAATTTCCTGGCCTGACGAGAAATGCTTCTGGTGGGAGGGAGGGCCACTACTCACTCACACACACACACACACACACACACACACACACACACACACACACACACACACACACACACACACACACACACACACACAACTAAAATTCCAACGTAATTTCCATGGCCAATTTCATCATATTCTTTATGTAGTCCTTTTCTCTGAGTACTAACACTGTCATATCATTATCATCAACTAATACATATATACATATATATATATATATATATATATATATATATATATATATATATATATATATATATATATATATATATATATATATATATATATATATATATATATATATATATATATATATATATATATAAAATGAATGAGGTGATCTAGCCAGCAGCATTTATTTAGTTTGTGAGTTGCACTAGGGTGTTTACATTTATTACAAACATGTGATTGTAGCAGGTTATATAAATATAAATACATATGAATAGATAAGTATCCATGGAACACAAAAAATAATCAATATATTCTGAATCAGCTGTTCAATTCACAAGCCATTTCTGAAGCATTGTTTACATTGATGACAGCTGATCGTAGGCTACAGATATTTCCATTTTCATGGCTAATTTTGTACAGTTTTCCGCGATATCCCAAACACTCTCTAACACTGTTATATCATTTTCATGTACTAAATAAATATAAATATCCATGGAGCACGATAAATAATTGGTATATTCTGAACCAGTTGATCACTCGCCAATCATTATTTCGTGTTCCGAGACGCACAATACTTACACTGTCATATGTCATTTAGATTGATAATCAGCCCACTCTTGCTGTTTCCATTTTTTTTTTTTTTTTCTGTACACTAATGTTTTGTAAAATTATGTTGTTACAGCACAATATATCCTTAAAAACGTAACAAAACACGATATATCCAAAGAGGAATGATACTCATGTGATGAAAACAGAATCTTTACACAATGTACCCGTTTTCTCTCATTCCTTAAAAGAATGAGAGAAAACGTTTTTTTTGTTCGCAGAGTAACCTAATCAGTCACAGACAAACTCTAGGTTGAAAGACACAACATTTCGGTTGTTGACAGAAGTAACCTGACGACACTTTTCTGTTAATATAGTATGCATAATAAATCCATAATGTGAGGAATAATGATTTCTCATTCTTCATTTCACGTTTTCATTAGTGGTTTATTCCTCTTAAAATACACAAAAGGCATCAAGCGGTAACTGTCGCCGCTGGCGCGGGGCCCATTAAGGTGCGGAACGAAATTTGATCAAATTGGTCAAATAGGCTTAAAACTGACCCTGATAGCACCTTCCATTAATTCTCTTGTTAATGTTGCACAACCCTCAGAAAGTATATCAGTGATTTAGGAAGTGATCCTACGTCAAAAGTAGCGACATTCGCAGATGACACAACGTGAGGTGGCAAGGCATCGTGCGATGAAGACTGCAGTAAGATTCAGGAGTACCTTAACAGACTAATGAAATGGCAGATGTCCTGCAACGTACAGAAATGCACAGTTATGCATATTGGTGATGATAATCAAATCTTTAGTACCAGGAGCGGTCAAAAGCTCGATAATGTTAAGCAAGAACAAGACCTGCCACAGATTAACATAAGCAAATCTACAAATGAGCGGTCAGTGTACAGCGGCTGGCAAAAAGGCAAATATAATGTCAGGCTTCACTTCAGGAAATATTGATCACAAATCACCAGCAGCAATCAAGACACTGCGACACTCACTCAGGCCACCAAGAGACTCAAGCGGCCACACTTGTTCTCTCCCACCAAACGAAGGATGAACTGAGCTTTTGAAATACTGAATGGATCTGATAAAGTAAATACTGAACGATTATTGCAAGGAAATCAATCACACGGCAATCACGAGAGGTGACACTGTCAGATTAGAAAGAATGTGTGTGTGTGTGTGTGTGTGTGTGTGTGTGTGTGTGTGTGTGTGAGTGTGTGCGTGTGTGTGTGTGTGTGAGAGTGTGTGCGTGTGTGTGTGTGAGAGTGTGTGTGTGTGTGTGTGTGTGTGTGATCAGAACGTGTTCCTGGCCACACTTGGCCACACAAGTCAAGGGTTTCAGGTGGGGCTGATGAGGATCACTGCCTCCAGTGTCTCACTCTCTCCTTCCTTTGTATTCAAACGCAACAATGTATTGTAATGACTGACTTCCTCCTCCATTCCTTGTTCTATTCTTGTTCTTGTTGTTCTTGTTCTTGTTCTTATTCTTCTTGTTATTGTTCTTATTCTTCTTGTTATTGTTCTTCTTGTTTTTCTTGTTCCTGATCTTGCTGCTGTTGTTATTGTTGTTTTTTTCTTCTTATTCTTATTCTTGTTCTTGTTTTAGTTCTTGTTCTTCTTCTTCGGCAGGGGTGAGGGGGGAATGGCGTGAATGGGGGGTATCAATAAGGGGCGTGTATTGGGGGAGGAGGGTGTGGAAGAAAAGAAGGGGGGAAAGACCGTAAGGGCTTTGGCTTGGTGTGGTCACGTGACCACCTGGCGCAGCGGGCTGGTGTGGTCACGTGACCACCCTGGGGATGGGATCACGTGACCACCCCAGGCCTGCGGTCACGTGACCACAGGGTACCGCGGATTGGGGTATATAAATCCCTCTCCGGGGGAGTCTCGTCAGTCGGTGGTCATGCCTAGAACTGAGTGGATGTCTTTCGTGCGCTGCGCCGCTGTTGCGGCCTCGCCCCACCTGGGGGTGCGCCGCGCACAGCTTAGCGTGGGGCGGGCGAGCCGTTGCTGGCTGGCGAGGAGCCGCCAGGTGGCCGCCTTCGCCTTCCCGGCAGACGGGTGGCGTCGGGCGGCGTCGAGGGAGTGGCGGAATGTCACCGGGCACAAGAGGTTGGACTTGAAGGGGCTGGCAAGGTTACCCCCCGAGGCGCCCCTCAAGCTGCGGGAGTGGACGAGCCGCGGCGTGAGGAAGACCACGCAGGGGACGCTGGCAGACCTGCTGGCCGCCCTGCACGCAGGGCCCGCCCACCTCACGCTGCAGCTCCTCTCCAGCAGCGAGGGCGTGCGCCTGGACTGGGGCGTGCAGGAGTCAGACCCGGCACTGCACGCGCTGGGCGGGGCGCTGCCCTGCACGAGCCTCCCACCTGGCGCGGTGAGCAATGCTCGGGACGGGGCGCTCCCCGGCACTAGTCCCCCGCTTACCGTGGTGAGCAAGGCTCGGGACGGGGCGCTCCCCTGCATGAGTCCCCCGCCTGGCGCAGTGAGTAAGGCTCGGGAAGGGGCGCTCCCCAGCACGAGTCTCCCGCCTGGCACGGCGACCAAAGCTCGGAGCCGGGCGTTGCCCAGCACGGGTCCCCCGCCTGGTGTGGTGAGCAAGTCCCGGGGCGGGGCGCTGCCCTGCACGAGTTCCCCGCCTGGCACTGTGAACAAGGTTCGGGGAGGGCCGCTGCCATGCACGAGCCCCCCGCCAGGTGCGGGCAACGGCAACACTTCCCCATGGACCTTCCCTTGCCCCTCAGTAGTGCCACGCCTCCCTAGAGAAAGCCTGACGCCACCTGTGCCTCAGTGCCAGAGGCGGCAGAAGGTGCATTGTCGCATGCTGCGACAAGAATTTGAACACCTTAACACCACTACTTGTCCACCGAGCGAGCCTCAGTCCCCAGAGAAGACTCTCGTGGAGGAGAGTTACGTTAACAAAGGCAGCACTGAATCAGGGAAAGCAGAAATAAAAGTAGACGTTGAACTCTGCCCGGAATGCGGCAAGCGAGAGTTACCAAAGGCACGTATGATACCCGTGGACTCGCCTCCTCCCGTCCCAAAGATGATTTCCCCTGTCATCGTATCGCCCTCACCGTCCCCTTCCGTCAAGTCCGAGCCCTGGGCCCACCTTCTCGACGACTGGTGCGGGTTCGTGATCAGGGACGCATACCGGGCGTGCAAGAGGCGCCTGTTCGACTGGGCCCAGAGGAAAAGAGACAGGGTGATAGCGCGCTACAGAAAGCCGATAAAGCGGATAAGGCGCCTGGTGGATCGCATCTGTGGGAGAAAGTACCCAGGCAGGGTGTTCTACGTGCCCGGCCCAGGCACGCCTCTGCTGTCCTCTGTCCTCACCAAGTCAGCATCCACTACTGTAGGGCCGTCATCCACTACAGTCAAGTCATCATCTAGTGCTGTCAAGCCGGCATCCACTACAGTTAAGCCATCCACCACAGTCAAGCCTTCATCCACTACAGTCAAGCCTTCATCCACTACAGTCAAGCCTTCATCCACTACAGTCAAGCCTTCATCCACTACAGTCAAGTCATCCACTACAGTCAAACCTTCATCCACTACTGTAAAATCATCGTCATCTTCAGCCAAGTCATCATCATCTTCAGTCAAGTCATCATCATCTTCAGTCAAGTCATCATCATCTTCAGTCAAGTCATCATCATCTTCAGTCAAGTCATCATCATCTTCAGCCACTCCCAAATCATCATCATCTTCAGTCAGGTCATCATCTTCAATCAAGTCATCATCATCTTCAGTCAAGTCATCATCATCTTCAGTCAGGTCATCATCTTCTTCAGTCAAGTCATCATCATCTTCAGCCACTCCCAAATCATCATCATCCTCAGTCAGGTCATCATCTTCTTCAGTCAAGTCATCATCATCTTCAGCCACTCCCAAATCATCATCATCTTCAGTCAGGTCATCATCTTCTTCAATCAAGTCATCATCATCTTCAGCCACTCCCAAATCATCATCTTCAGCCAAGTCGTCATCTTCTACATCCTTGTCATCATCTTCAGCCACGTCATCATCATCTACATCTGAGTCATCGTCTTCTACAGCCAAGTCGTCATATTCCACAGCGAAGTCATCATCTTCAGTGGAATCATTGTCTTCAATAGCCAAGTCATGGTCTTCTACAGTCAAGTCTTCATCATCTTCAGTCGAGTCACTGTCCTCCACAGCCGAGTCGCCGTTCCCCATGTTGAAGTCACTGGCACGTGTCCTGCTGCGGCGGAAGGCGAGGGGCGTGTGTCGCGTGTACTGCATGGACGAGAAGTTCCTGCCGCGGAAGTTGAAGATCGAAGTAATGAGTCACGTGTTTGGCGTAGCGTATCGCCACAGGGAACTGCTCACCTTCCGCTTTGATCAGAGCCTGAGGACGTACAAGGAAAAGAAAAGTGATTGGATTGAGAGGGAAAGGCAAAGGAACTCGCCAGGCCCTCAGCGGTGGACGTCTGCGCCGGCCTCAATGTTGCTGAATCAGTTCATCAGGCACAAGGGAGACTTGTGGATGCGTGTCACCGTCACCTGGAAAGATGAGTGGGGTGGTGGTCCCACTCGTAGCTTCGTACCCATGTTGTGGTTCTCCGAGCAGGTGAAGGAAGATGTTGTTAACAAGAGGGAGTTTGTGTTCCGCATCTGGACGCAAGGCGGTTTTTCATCCCAGCACGAGGGTTTCAGGGGGTTGGTAAGGATGAAGAAGGAAAATATAGAAGACAGAGATATGATTCTGGTTGTAGATGACGAGCCTTTGATAAGCGACGGTGAGACGCCGCTAGTGCCTGAACAGCTGCAGGAATCGGAGGAAAAGGAAGCAAAGTGGGAGGAGGAACTGCTTGTGTTGAACGGAGAGGAACGTAGAGGAGAGACGAAAGAAGTGGGAGAAGGTGAGATGCAGGACTCCAATAAAGAAGTGAAAGGAGAAGATAATAAAGGGATGATCCCAAGCAATGCTGAAGAGGAAGACAAAGAGGCAAGCAACACCTGCAAGAAAGGACAGGAAAGCCAGAAGACAGACAGGGAGGGTGAAGGGAGACCTGCAGCCCCCGCCCACGCCGCCAGTCCAGAAGTGGGCGTGGTGAGGCGGGTGACCACAAAACTGTTGAAGGTGACGCTGACGGTGGTCCGGTACTTCAGGTTTCCTGAAGTACCGGAGGACTGAGAAGCACGCCCCCTATCCTCACCCCTTCAAAGTCACCCCTGAACTTGATGAACTTGATGTGCAATCCAACGTGAGGGATCAGACTGACTCGGTGGAGATGTTTATTCTTGAAAAAAGGTTGTTGAATATTGCCACGTATATACAAAATAAATAAATTAATAAATAAATAAATAAGTAAATAAATAGATAAGTAATGAAAAATATAAAAAAAAGAAGTAAACACTGCATTGTAAAATTAAATATTAATGAAAGATAATGAAAGTGAAAAAATAAAAAAAATGAAACAAAAATTCATACGAAATAGTAAAAGATAAATAGTAAAAGATAAATGCACTGGAACTTGAAAATTTATGAAAAAATATAAAAAGAAAAGAAAAATTTGCATTGAAACTAGAAAATAAATTTTATAAAATAAGAAATAAAAATGGCTTACAACTTGAAAATTAATATATCATCTTTGAAACTGAGAGAGAAAAATAGTATATAAATTCAAACATTGTGTGTGGAAATGAGTAAAGAATGAGGAATGGTGCACTGAATGGTAATGTGCAAACGTCTCATCCCACAGACATCTCATCCAAAAAACAATGACGAAATAAAAATGAACATAGTAATAAAAAATGCATCATAGTTTGAAATTAATAAAAAAAAAAATAGTAATAATAAAAATAAAAAAATAGAAAACTGCATTCTATTTTTTTAATAATAAAAAAAATAAAAGTAAATAAAAACTGCATTGAAACTTTAAAAAAAACTAATAAAAATAAAAAAGGCAAGAAAATAATAAGTAACTTTATTGAAAATGAAAAATAATGAAAATAATTAGGAAAGAAAAAAAATATAAAAAATGCAGTGAAATCTTAGTCAATAAAAATAATGAAAAAAAATAGAAATAAAAAAAAGCTATATTGAAACTTTAAAAAAAAATAATAAAAAAAAATATGAAAACACGATAAAAATCTGCATTGAAATTTAAGAATGAATAAAATAATAATAAAAAAAAACTACATATATATATATATATGTGAGAACTTTAAAGATGATCTCTCATCCTAGAAAAATAAATGAATGAATAATAATTATTATTAGAAGAGTAATAAACGCACTGCTTTTTCCCAGCCTTTCAACAACACCCTGGGACATGACGCGGCCTCAAACGTGCAGGGCAGGAGCCAATGTACGCATTACAAACCAATTACACAATTAAGATTTATTTATTTCCCTTCTCATTTCATCTTCTTGCAGGGGAAACACTTTATAATATATATATATATATATATATATATATATATATATATATATATATATATATATATATATATATATATATATATATATATATATATATATATATATATATATATATATATATATATATATATATATATATATATATATATATATATATATATATATATATAGTGTGTCCCATGCAAAAAGATTAAATCAGAAGGGAAATAAAGAATTATTAATTGTATAATTCCTGTGTAAGAAAATAAAAAAAAGAAAAAAAAAGAGATGAGAAAACAATTACGTCTTAAGCAAGAAAGTGAAAAAGAAAAAGAATATAAACTCAGGCACTGTCTCGAAATGGGCAGTGAGTGAGACCTGTTACTCTGTATGATAATGTGGCATGTATGCAACATAATAATAATGATGATAATAATAATAATAATAATAATAATAATAATAATAATAATAATAATAATAATAATAATAATTTCATGAAAATTCCACCCAAGAAAATTTCACTCATGTAAATTTCCACCCAAGAAAGTTCCACCCACAATACATGAAATTAGTATAGAGGGTGTACTTTTTTTTTTTTTTTTTTTTTTTTTTTTTTTTTTTTTTTTGTGTGTGTGTGTGTGTGTGTGTGTGTGTGTGTGTGTGTGTGTGTGTATGTGCGCTCTTTTAGGTGTATCTGGGCTTTGGATTGTGAAATCAGTACTGGAAGCTATAAACGCTTGTGAGTATGACTTTCAAAGCTTCGAAACAGAAGCTTCTGTGAAGGTTCAGTAGGCGTTGGTCGTCCTGAGATCATCGAGAATCTCTCCTCATACACACTTTCAGCTGTGCAGATGGAGAGACTCTTACTGGGCTTCAAGTTTAACTCTGGTGTGAGCACCAATGGTCCGATAGATTACGTTGGTAGGAACAGCCACTGGAAGGATAACGATACAATGAGTGTTTTCAAGCAGGGTGTTGTGGTGTGTTGTTCAACAGCGGCCAGGAGTAACGTACCAACACTACCTAGAAGATATTTAAGGGCCCTTAAGGAACTACGGAACAACAACGAGGAGTTGTAATCATGAACAGGCACGACTATGTGAAGAAAATGGAGGACCTGCTCGCCGACCAGGATACATACCACGCACAGAGCACCGGAAAGGCAGCGGAAGAGGGCAGGATGTTCACCACCGTCGTAAGAAGAATCCTCAACAAGACGGAGAGGGGCAGGAATCTTCTGCCTCTACTGGAGGAAAACCCAGACGCTCCCAGGATGAGGGCCCTGCCGAAGACCCACAAACCAAGTTTTCCGCTACCCCCTCATCACCTTCGGCGTGGGTAGCGCCCCTCACAAACTGGCAAAGCTTCTCGCGAAGCCTTTGTCATCAGCCCTAGGAAGCATCAGTGACGCACACTTAAGAAACTCTAGTGACCTCATCGAGAGGTTAAAAAGTGTTAACATGTCCAGGAAAAAGATGGTGAGCTTTGACGTGACGTCTCTTTTCATTAACGTTCCGGTGGATGGCGCCTGACGTGCAGTGGAAAAAGTGCTGGAGAATATAAGTGACGTTCGCCTACCAGTGTGCAAGCCAGATTACATGAAGTTGGTGGAATTGTGCGTCAGATTTGGATCGTTTTCCTTTAATAACTCAGAGTATAGGCAACACGAAGGGCTTGCTATGGGTCCCCATTAAGTGCCGTGATGGCTTCTCTTTTCATGGAGATGCTAGAGAGTGATTATTACTCACGCATAATAAGTAAGTTAACACATTGGTTCAGATACGTGGATGATGTTCTAGTGGTCACTGATGTGAGAACGAATATCGACAGGCTGAAGGAGAGACTGAACTGTATTCACCACAAGATACAGTTCACTGTGGAGGAAGAAATGAATGGGCAGATTCCTTTTCTCGATGTCCTCGTGGTGAAAACAGGCAATACTGTCTCCTTCAGTGTACAGAAAACCAACAAAGACGATTACATACACTTCCTCAGTGTGCATGACACACGGACAAAAAGGGGCGTAGTGATAGGGTTTTTTCTACGAGCTTACCGTGTGTGCAGTGACGCTTACCCAGAGGAGGAAGTGCGGTACATAACTGACGCCTTCACCAAGCTGGGATACCCGAAGGGTCTCCTGGCGGACCTCAAAGGCAAGGCGCGCAGGTTTCTTGAGAGGAAGGACAGAGAGAAGGAACAAAAGAAGTATCTCATTCATTATTATTATTATCATTATTATTATTATTATTATCATTAACAATATTTTTATAACAACAACATCAACAACAATAATAATAATAATAATGATAATAACAATAATAATAATAATAATAATAATAATAGATATAATAATAATGATAAAATGATAATAATAATAATAATAATTATAATAATAATGATGATAATAATAATAATAATGATAATAATAATAATAATAATAATAATAATAATAATAATAATGATAATGATATTGATAATGATAATGATGATAATGATAATGATGATAATAATAATTATAATTATATATATATATATATATATATATATATATATATATATATATATATATATATATATATATATATATATATATATATATATATATATATATATATATATATATATATATATATATATATATATATATATATATATATATATATATATATATATATATATATATATATATATATATATATATATATATATATATATATACTCGTATATATATATATATATATATATATATATATATATATATATATATATATATATATATATATATATATATATGTATATATATATATATATATATATATATATATATATATATATATATATATATATATATATATATATATATATATATATATATATATAATTATTTATTATTATTATTATTATATGTATATATATATATATATATATATATATATATATATATATATATATATATATATATATATATATATATATATATATATATATATATATATATATATATATATATATATATATATATATATATATATATATATATATATATATATATATATATATATATATATATATATATATATATATATATAATTATTTATTATTATTATTATTATTATTATTATTATTATTATCATTATTATTATTATTATTATTATTATTATTATTATTATTATCATTATTATTATTATTGTTTTTATTATTATTTATTATTATTATCAATATTATTATTATTATATTAATATTAGTAGTAGTTGTAGCAGTAGTACCAATAATAAAGTCCTTACTACATAAAAAAAATAATAATAAAATATTTTTATCATTATTATTATTATTATTATTATTATTATTATTATTATTATTATTATTATTATTATTATTAAGATTGTTATTATTATTATTATTATTATTATTATTATTATTATCATTATTATTATCATTATTATTATTATTATTATTATTATTATTATTATTATATAATAATATCCCGGGCGGGATACGCCCGGTGTGTGGTTGGCAGGACACTCCGGTGTGTGTGTCTGGCGGGGCCTGGCCTGACACTCCGGTGTGTGCCTGTCAGGATACGCCCGTTGTATGCCTGACAGGGCCTGGTGGGACACGCCCGGTGTTTGCCTGGCGGGGCTTGGTGGGACACGTTCAGTGTGTACCTGGCGGGGCCTGGCGGGACATGCCTCGTATGTGCCTGCCAGGATACGCCCAGTGTGTGCCTGGGGGTACCTGACGGGACACACCTGGTGTGTGCCGGGCGGGACAACGCCTGTGTGTGCCTGGTAAAACACACCAGGTGTGTGCCTTGAGGGGTATGGCGGAACACTCATGGTGTGTGCCTTAGAGGACATGCTAAGTGTCTTCCTAGATGGGCATGGCATGGGGAGGGAAGCCTGCTCCACAAAAGGCAGTGAGGCAGTGAGTGTCCTGCGGCACTGTGCTTCACTGCCGCACCACCAGGTGGAAAGCCTCCTGGAGCTGGCACTGAAGCAGCTCCACCGGCAGTGCCGCGATGGCCAGCGCCACCTCGTGGAGGGAGGGGCGGCAGCTCGGGTCCTCGCGGGTGCAGCACTGCCCCAGCCGCCACAGAGGCACCGCCAGCCAGGGCTGGACGCAGTCCTCTGCGAGGCCCTGCAGCAGAAAGCCCAGGCTGAACACGTCCCCCGAGGGGAACACGGGCCGCCGCGCCCTCACCTCTGGCGCCATCCAGGGGCACTCATTGGCGAACCCTTCCCTTGGGGAGAAACCCTCGCCCATCTCCAGGGTGAAGTCCCCGGCGACACGCCCCGCGCGGCACGCCCACCCCAGGTCGATGACGTGCAGCACGGGGAGGTGCACGCCGCCCGAGACTGTGATGTTGTCAGTCTTGAGGTCATTGTGCACCACGCCCTTGGCGTGCACCTCCCCCAGGCGGCGGCACAGCAGGCCTAGGGAGCGCAGCACGCCCTGCACGGAGCACTGCCGCAGGAATTTGTCGAAGGGCTCGCCGACAAACTCCTGGATGATGGTGGGGGGGCCGAAGCCCAGGGCCAGGGGGCGCGGCACCCCACCAGCCCCGCGCAGCTCCAGCATGAGCCGCGCCTCCCGCATCATCGGCAGCAGTACGTCCTCGTGCACGAACTCCTTCCTGACGGCGTGCACGCCCCCGTACAGCAGGCGCCGCACGCAGCCGTTGCCGCCGCGCCCCAGGAAGGAGCCGGCGTCCAGAGCGCACATCTCCTCCTCCCTCAGGAAGGGGATGCGGTGGTCCAGGAAGTCAATGTCGCCTTCCTGGGCCTCCTTCTTCTGCCGCAGGCGCTGCCAGTACTTCGTACACATCCTGCAGGCCGTGGGCAGGATCCACGCCAAGCACACCACGGTCTGCAGGACAGCCTGCATCAAGGCCGCCGCCTTGTCCTCCAGGGATGCGAGCCACGCCACCAGCAGTAGCACCGCCCACGCCCACAGCACCACGGGGGAGGGCCCCTTGACGCTGGGGTGACACTTCCCCGTGGATCTTCCCTTGGCCCTCAGTGGTACCACGCCTCCCTGAAGGAAGCCTGACGGCACCTGTGCCTCAGTGGCAGGGGCGGCAGGAGGAGCATTGTCGCATCCTGCCATGAGTGCTTCGCTTCCTGCTCGCCGAGGCATGTCCTCCAGGTGAGGCCTCGTGGTGCTCACGCCGGGAGCCGTGCCCGCGCCGGCAAGAGCATCGTTGCCCGCACCTGGCGGGGGGCTCGTGCAAGGCAGCGCCCCTCCCCGAACCTTGTTCACAGTGCCAGGCGGGGGGCTCGTGCAGGGCAGCGCCCCCCCCTGAGCCTTGCTCACCACACCAGGAGGGGGACTGGTGCTGGGAAACGCTCCGCTCCGAGCATTGCTCACCGCGCCAGGTGGGAGGCTCGTGCAGGGCAGCGCCCCGCCCAGCGCGTGCAGTGCCGGGTCTGACTCCTGCACGCCCCAGGACAGGCGCACGCCCTCGCTGCTGGAGAGGAGCTGCAGCGTGAGGTGGGCGGGCCCTGCGTGCAGGGCGGCCAGCAGGTCTGCCAGCGTCCCCTGCGTGGTCTTCCTCACGCCGCGGCTCGTCCACGCCCGCAGCTTGAGAGGCGCCTCGGGGGGTAACCTTGCCAGCCCCTTCAAGTCCAGCCTCTGGTGCCCGGCGACATTCCGCCACTCCCCCGACGCCGCCCGACGCCACCCGTCTGCCGGGAAGGCGAAGGCGGCCACCTGGCGGCTCCTCGCCAGCCAGCAACGGCTCGCCCGCCCCACGGTAAGGTGTGCGCGGTGCACCCCCAGGTGGGGCGAGGCCGCAACAGCGGCGCAGCGCACGAAAGACATCCACTCAGTTCTAGGCATGACCACCGACTGACGAGACTCCCCCGGAGAGGGGTTTATATACCCCAACCCGCGGTACCCTGTGGTCACGTGACCGCAGGCCTGGGGTGGTCACGTGACCCCATCTCCAGGGTGGTCACGTGACCACACCAGCCCGCTGCCCCCGGTGGCCACGTGAACACACCAAGCCGAAGCCCTTACGGCCTTTCCCTCCTTCTTTTCTTCCACACCCTCCTCCCCCCAATACACGCCCCTTACTCATATCCCCCATTCACGCCATTCCCCCCCCATCCCTGCCGAAGAAGAACAAGAACAAAAGCAAGACGAACAAGAACAAAAACAAGAAGAACGAGAATTAGAATAAGAAGAAAATAACAATAATAACAAGAGCAAGACCAAGAATAAGAACAAGAAAAGCAAAAAGAACAAGAAAAAACAAGAAGAACAATAACAAGAAGAATAAGAACAAGAACAAGAAGAACAAGAACAAGAACAAGAATAGAACAAGAAGTGGAGGAGAAAGAGGGAAGGAGGAGGAGGAGGAGAAGGAGGAGGAGGAGGATGAGGAGGAGGAGGGGAGTAGGGCATTAATGGACTTACTGTATCTTTTTGTTTGTTTGTTTAAATGTTACTTGTATGGTCAGCATCACTAGTGTGAACAGTTACCATTAACATCAGTATCAGTCATTACAATACATTGTTGTGTTGGAATACAAAGGAAGGAGAGAGTCACACACAGGAGGCAGTGATCCTCATCAGCCCCACCTGAAACCCTTGACTTGTGTGGCTAGGTGTGGCCAGGAACACGTTCTGATCACACACACACACACACACACACACACACACACGCACACACACACACACACACACACACACACACACACACACACACACACACACACACACACACACACACACACATTCTTTCTGATCTGACAGTGAGTGTCACCTCTCGTGATTGCCGTGTGATTGATTTCCTTGCAATAATGGTTCAGTATTTACTTTATGAGATCCATTCAGTATTTGAAAAGGTCAGTTCCTCCTTGGTTTGGTGGGAGAGAACAAGTGTGGCCGCTTGAGTCTCTTGGTGGCCTGAGTGAGTGTCGCAGTGTCTTGATTGCTGCTGGTGATTTGTGATCAGTATTTCCTGAAGTGAAGCCTGACATCATATTTTCCTTTTTGCCAGCCGCTGTACACTGACCGCTCATTTGTAGATTTGCTTATGTTAATCTGTGGCAGGTCTTGTTCTTGCTTAACATTATCGAGCTTTTGACCGCTCCTGGTACTAAAGATTTGATTATCATCACCAATATGCATAACCGTGCATTTCTGTACGTTGCAGGACATCTGCCATTTCATTAGTCTGTTAAGGTACTCCTGAATCTTACTGCAGTCTTCATCGCACGATGCCTTGCCACCTCACGTTGTGTCATCTGCGAATGTCGCTACTTTTGACGTAGGATCACTTCCTAAATCACTGATATACTTTGTGAAGAGTGATGGCCCCAACACTGACCTCTGAGCACACCATTGATTACGTTACGCCAACTCGATGCTTCTCCATTCCAAACACCGCGTTGCTCACGATCTGAGAAGCAGCCCTTCGCCACGCACACACACGTTCTTCTGTTCCACGTGATCGCAGTGTTGAGATCAGCCTGGTGTGAGGAGCCTTATCAGATGCTTTTCGGAAGTCCAGGTAAATTGCTTCAAACAATGCTCGGACATCCCGTCTCGCGTATACTCCTTTAAGGAAATCTAATCAGTCAGTCAGGCATAATCTGTTACAACGAAAGCCGTGCTGGTTGTCTACTTCGTTTTGTTCAAGAAATTATTCTGTTTTGTTTCTTACAATTTTCCTAAATAACTTCATTATGACTGACGTGAGACTAACAGCTCCACAGTTTAGAGCTTTTTATTTACTTATTTATTTAGTTTTATTTATGTTTTTATTTATCTATTTATTTATTTATTTATTTATTTATTTATTCATTATTATTATTTTTTATTATTATTTTTATTATTATTATTATTATTACTATTATTTATTTATTTTTTTTGAGCAGGGTTGTATTCACCTTTTTCTATCCGTGGGCTATTTTAGCTTGAGCGGGTGACTTGTTGAATAGTAATGTCACTGAGCTTTCTAGTTGGATGCAACATTCTTTGAACACCCTCGCTGATTGTATCGTCAGGTCCAAGGAATTTATTGGGATGAATTATTTGTACGTATTTTCGCAATTCATGGCTGTATTTCGGTTATGGTGAGTATTTACTCATCCTTGAGAGAGAGAGAGAGAGAGAGAGAGAGAGAGAGAGAGAGAGAGAGAGAGAGAGAGAGAGAGAGAGAATCTTATAACACATGGTGAAGCCAGTCACTCTTAAGCCGAGGCAGGATGTGAATATCAACACTGACACGGCGAGGGTTCCACGTGGGCTCATGTAAAAATAAATAAATAAATAAATAATGATAGTGATAATACCAATAATAATAATAATAATAATAATAATAATAATAATAATAATAATAATGATAATAATAATAATAATAATAATAATAATAATAATAAGGATAATAATAATAAATAGATATATAAATAAAACAAACATAGCTGACTAAAACTGAACTCGTTATCAATTGTGTATTAATGAGAAAACGATACGATAGTTTCATCATGTGTAAGAAATATTAAAATGAGATGAATAAACTCTCGTAATGATGGTGTGAGCACGTCAACACAATGACATCTTTGTGTTGTATTGTAGGAGCCAGTCTTGGGGCCTCTCCTTCCCTGTCAATAAGTGTGCCTGTGTCCACTGTTGTAAATAATCCTTTCCTATGCATGGTTATCTAATCTGTAATCGCATTATTCCCAATAAAACTTCCTTCAGAGACCTAGGCATTCTAATTGATTCCTCCTTGAAATTCCATGTGCACACTGAAGAGGTGTTCTGTAAAGCTAATGGAGTTGCAAACAGCATCCTGAGAGGAGCAGTACGCAGTTCATGACTCAAGTGTTCATTACACACATTGGTCGTATCATTAAGTTGGGCAGTGTGTTGTGGAACACTCGGTATATTGGTGAGTTAGATCTGCTGGAGTCTGTACAGAGACCAACAAAGTGGACGGGCTTGCGCATATTCCACTCGCTGAGAGTGTCTACGATGAATTTGTTTTCAGTTAAGGGAAGGTTAATTCATGCTGACTTGTTAATAGTTGGGAAGATTATGAATGATCTTACCCTCATCTGAGTGGCCTTTTAGGGAGAGTGACCTATAAATCATACTAGCGGAAGTAGTAATACTTATGTCAGAGCCCTTTTCTTTTCTATTTATTTGTGGAACTTTGGAACTCCTTGCCCGAAGTTGTTTCTGCGTCTGCATTTCGTACTCTCAAACGCCTTCTCAAAGCTTTTCTTTGCCTTTTTTTTTTTTTTTTGTGAAAAATCAATGTTGCATCTAAATTAGCCAACCATTTCGCCCGCTTCTACCGCACCTCCCAGCGTGTGTGTGTGTGTGTGTGTGTGTGTGTGTTGGGGGGGGGATGGTGCTTTATATATATTAATGTAAATTCTTGTTATAATTCATGTGTTTTCGATATCTCGTTTCTGATAATTCCTTCTGTTATTCCTCTCTCTCTCTCTCTCTCTCTCTCTCTCTCTCTCTCTCTCTCTCTCTCTCTCTCTCTCTCTCTCTCTCTCTCTCTCTCTCTCTCTCTCTCTCTCTCTCTCTCACCCTCAATCTCTCCCTCCCTTCCTCACACCATTCCCTTTAAGACAGCTTCCCTCACACCCTATCTCACCAGCACCATTCCCTTTATTCCCCCAGCACCACCCACTCTCTCCCCTCACCCCAGCACACCCCTCTTCTCTCTCTTCCTAACACTCATTCCTCATTACCAGGATGGGGACAGTACCTCCTCGTCACCCAGGTTTCGGAGGGGGGGGGGAGGGGTGCGGCAGGACCAGACAGACTTGGAGTGGTTTGTGTGGATCCCCATCATGCGTGCCTATGCCCCCTTCGACCTGCTTCATGTCATGCTGGCTCAGACTGTCCGCAGGTTCTGGCCTCAGGTGGGTGCAGCAGGAGGGTGTCTCAAGGAGGGCTTCTTGTGGTGGCTTTGGTGATCTGGAGTCTTTGAAAAGGGAGATTGCAAGTCACTTTTTCTCATGAATTTTTGGATGGTCCTTTTGACTGTTCTTTTGGGCTTGGCATCAGTGTTTTTTTTCAATATTGACTTATTTATTTATTTATTCATTTATTTATATTTATCATTGTTTCTTTTTGTACAGCCTTTTTGTTGCCCATGTTGTATCTGTTTATGTATATACCAGGCCAGTAATCACAAATAGCTGGCCAGACAAACATTTTTGGTAATGTTACTTTTTTTTTTTTTTTGTGAAAGGTTGATTTGCACGCGTTGGAGCGTTTTGTTACTTAAGAAGCGGAAAGAAAACCTCAAATGACACGTTTGTGGAAATATCTTGTATCGCCATGTAGGGTGGTATCTATGGTTTTTATCGTTTTGGTGCTGACCACGCTCATAAACACTCAAAACACACGTTTCTGGAAATGTCGTTTCCTATCCCCGTATTGTGTTCTTTACAAGCATCTTGCCGTTCTGGTATCAATGTGGAAAAAAACATACAATATACGTTTTTGGTAATGTTGTTCTGTTTCTCCATATAAAGTGCTCTTTATGCATTTAAGCGTTTTGGTACCTACGAGGCTCAAAACACTCATAATACACGTTTCTTGTAATGTCCTTTCGTATCCCAATATACGGCACCTTTTATGCATTTTAGAGTTTTTTATACGTCTTAAGCTCAAAACACTCAAAATACACGTATTTTGGTAATGTTTCGCATTCCCATATAGGGTGTTTTCCATGCTACTTAGCGTTTTGGTGACTAACACGCACAAAAACAATCAAAAGATACGTTTCTGCTGATATCGCTTCGTTTCCTCATATAGGGTGCTTTGTATGCATTTTCGCGTTTTTGTTGGTAACACGCTCAAAAACACTCAAAAGACACGTTTTTTTGGTATTGTTTTGTTTTCCCATAACAGGAGATTTCCATGTTTTTTACCATTTTGATCCCTAACACGCTCATAAACAATGAAAATAGAAATGTCGTTTCTTTTCCCCATATAGGGTGCTTTACATGCATTTTCGTGTTACGGTACCTACGAATGTGAAAAACAATAACAAACGGTTTCTGTATATTTGTTGTCACCTAAGCTGGCGATACCCCCCCCAAAAAATAGGTCCCATCCACACCTTTCTGTGACTTACTGGTAAGGTAGTAGGAGAGCTCTAACCCCCATACGCTCTCTCTCTCTCTCTCTCTCTCTCTCTCTCTCTCTCTCTCTCTCTCTCTCTCTCTCTCTCTCTCTCTCTCATACAGGCAATCAGACCCACTCAAGAAGGAAGTAAAAACAGAGATAGATAAAAAAAAAAAAAAAAAATCTAATTGAAAGCATTATCATTCATTCATCAAGATATCTCTTTTTTTTTTTTTTTTTTTAATAGATCTGTTGAATTATGCACTTGACATCACAATACGCTACATTTTACCGGATAGCTTTCAACTTGATGTGTTCTCTAATAAGATAAGAACACAAAAACATACGAGAAACTGTAAGAAGTGAGTAGGTCCACATGTGGGAGTCCCTGTATAAAACGTAGCAGCAGTTTATAGACCCACCTATGATCTCTATTTGTTCAGTCTTTTAAAAGCTCCATATTGACTGTTCACTAATACCGCGTCCGACCACACCAAAATAAGGTCATGGGAATATTACGAGACCTTATTCTTAATTTGCTGTGTTTCGTCTCCTTGGCTTCAGTACGAGTCATTTATTTATTTGTTATATTATATAACGTACTGAGTTTTATTTCCTTCACAGGGAGGAAGATCCAAGGTCCAGGGAAGATCTAAAGTACAATTTTCATACCTTTCACTCGTGCCTTTTGTTCCACTTTATCTTGATACTACACTGGTCCGTTCACTCACCTCTCCACTCGCTAACATCCTCACTTGTACTGAGTGTGTGGTGAGGATTTTCTGAGTTTCTTGTAATCGCTTCACTGCTGGACACTTTTCCCATGGTCATCTTCAGCTTACGTCACACTTACCTTTGTACTGAATGAACCTTGAATGAACCTCCTAATCTCTCACTCTTTCTCTCTAAGTTCATGCATACAATTAATATTTACGATGAACTCTTGTCATCTTCTACCTCTACTTTCATCCTAATTCCTCTTCAGATGTTGCTAATTGCATGTCTCCCCTCCTCCCTCGACCTCGCTGCACGAAACTTTTTTCTTCCTTTAATCCCTACTCTGTCCAAATATTCACCACAAACGCTACAAGAGCCACACTGAATACTGGGTCACACAACTTTCCTGTAACTGTTATCACTGAAAATCATCAATAAAGTCACAAGACCATTACAATACGACCCTGAGAAGCCACACAAGTGAACGGATCAACAAAACCCGAGTCTTGCACACACTCTCCTCTTGGTGCCGTGGGCCAGTCCCCGCCGTACATATACATGAGCGGCAGTAAAAGAGTATCATTAACCAGCAATAAACAATGATCCCCACAAACTCCTTCCTTCCTCCCTGCTGTCCCCCGCCACCTCTCCTGACGCTCCACTCACTCCTTGCTTGCAATTCTCGGAGAAGTCATTTATTCGTGCAATTATCGGGTTCCTCATTTACGGTGACTTCTTTCCAGTTCACGTGCATCTTGTGTGTGTGTGTGTGTGTGTGTGTGTGTGTGTGTGTATTCTCTCTCTCTCTCTCTCTCTCTCTCTCTCTCTCTCTCTCTCTCTCTCTCTCTCTCTCTCTCTCTCTCTCTCTCTCTCTCATTCCTTTAATTTCAATTCATGTTTTCTTCCCTCTCTCATTCCTTTCCCCTTCTCCTTTCCCTTCTCCCTTTCCTTTATCTTTTTTTTTTCTTTTCTTTCTTCTCTCCATCTTTATTTCATATCTTCCTTCATCAGTCTGTCTGTCTGTCTATCTTTTTCTCTTTCCTGCAATCCCTCTCTCTCTCTCTCTCTCTCTCTCTCTCTCTCTCTCTCTCTCTCTCTCTCTCTCTCTCTCTCTCTCTCTCTCTCTCTCTCTGTGTGTGTGTGTGTGTGTGTCCATCCGTCAATATCTGGCGTCACTTCTCATCTCATTCTCATCAAGCGCCATATGATCTCGATGTGGCGTTGGATTAACGGTGGTATCCCCGTCTCACAACATCTTCCTCCAAGTAAAACTTAGCAGATCCAAGGTACCTCGAGACCTCCCTTAGACCTTTCCCTTGGGGCATAATTAAGGATTATATAGTAATTTATGCATAATGAAGTGCTAATATACTCTCATTGGCGTATAATACGTGAATTTCAGTCCCCCTCGACCCGTATATGAGGTAATATTTCAAGATACAAACACGACTTAAGTGTAGAAGTGAAGAAATAAGGTGATGTTTTCCTGCAGGGTGTCACGTTTATTTGCAGTGTACAGCATGTTCAGTTAAGCAAAACGTATGAGCGAGAATTATGTGATCAGAATAAGAATTGCATTTTGTTTATTTATAAGTGGAAGCAGAAGAACTGCGAAATATTGGGTACCTCAAGCTATACGCTCTTCACACGGAAGAAGCGGCACCACCGCGTGTTCCAACAATGTCGTCAGCTGATCAGCTGATGCCTGGTCCACCCTCTCATCAACTCGTCCTTATTTCGTTTGGACACAACGACAGGCCTCCCTTCAATGACAGAGAGGAGAGCCACTCTCTCATCTTCACTGAATGGTCTCACAAGGAGTGAGGAGGCCTCCATCCCTTCAAAAGTCGCGCGTGTGTGCAGGGGGCGCACTTACGACTACTCCGGTACCTTAACAAAGGATTCGGCTAATCATGTGTTTACTTATGTGTTTATGCATTCAAATAATAAAAAAAAAACGTAGAATTTACTATGATGTCCATGTTAACAAGGAAAGGCTTAGATTTCTGCATATAACAAATGTTAGGGACGCCGAATTCCGTTAACTGAAAGCTCTAGATTGCAGTGTTACCACATAAGAGTGTTTCACGGAAGGTTTTGATCTGGCAAACCTGCAGGGTTAGGGAAACGTCGGTGACGGTACTACAGCCATCAGTCAGTCCTCCCGTAGCACACTGCCAAATGAGGTCGCCTACCACTGATTGATTGATATTTCAGGAAGGCACTCCACGCTGCGCACTATGTTCCAGACCTCTGTCTGCCACGGCTAGCGCCACTTCGGCTGCTAGCAAACAGGGGCCTGGGGGCTGGCATTCCAGTCCTAAGGATGTTCTATATATCTATCGTACGGTCCCTCATTGACTACGTAGCCCCTATTTTAATACAGTTAAGTGCCACCCATGAAACCATGAGAATAATTTTGGGATGCCGAAGCACTGCTCGGATTGAAGTCCTCAGAGCTGAACTGCACCTGCCGAGTATTATGTGTAGGATACAGGAAATTACTTGTCGTACTGTTGGTAGGATGCTATGCCTGGGCTCCGACTCTCTGAAGGGATCACTGACCCCCTGTATCGTGATCCTCGGACTCCTACAACTCCATACCTCAGGAAGATCTTGGGAGTTCTTACAAGTGTAGGTATAGCCTAGGCCTGTATTAACGTTGTTGTGTCACCGCTCCAACCCGTTTGGAACCCTCACCGTGTCAGTGTTGATATTCACTCACTGCATCAGCCCAAGAGGGACTGTCCCCCTCATGTGCTGCAAGACATGTTCATGACTAAACTGTCCAAGTACCCCCACGTTCAAGCTATTCATGTTTATTGTGATGGTTCAGTCTATGGCAGCAGGTCCGGATGTGGGCTGTTCATCCGCGACTACATTTCTGCCAATCACCACACTGACACTGAGGTTTCCAGGCGGCTCCCTGCACACATGTCCTCCACTTGGACAGAACTGTGTGCTGTTCTGGAGGCGCTCCATATTGTGGCGCCTCTCCGTAAGGATATATTCTTCTTTGTTGACAGTCAGGCTGCACTGTATGCTCTCCAATCTACCTCCCCCATGGACTGTGATCTAGTTAATAAATGTCTTGATCTCATCCACACCTTGAAGGTGCTGGTGCCACGGTCCACTTCACCTGGATACCCTCTCATGTGGGTATCCCGTTTAATGAAGAGGCAGACCGCCTTGCTCAATGTGCCCTTCAGGACGACACAGTGGACCTTGGCGCTGAGTACACTGTGGGCTATGTTAAGAGTAGCATGAAGGACTTTGTACATAGTAGCATTAGTGATCAGTTGGAGCTTTGTTGCCAGTACATAGTAGCATTAGTGATCAGTTGGAGCTTTGTTGCCAGTACATAGTAGCATTAGTGATCAGTTGTACATAGTAGCATTAGTGATCAGTTGGAGCTTTGTTGCCAGTACATAGTAGCATTAGTGATCAGTTGGAGCTTTGTTGCCAGTACATAGTAGCATTAGTGATCAGTTGTACATAGTAGCATTAGTGATCAGTTGGAGCTTTGTTGCCAGTACATAGTAGCATTAGTGATCAGTTGTACATAGTAGCATTAGTGATCAGTTGGAGCTTTGTTGCCAGTACATAGTAGCATTAGTGATCAGTTGGAGCTTTGTTGCCATAGGGGCAGTGGCAGTAGTCTTCTTCACTATGTGCGTGTCTCCCAGAGCTGTGCTTACACCTATGGGAGACACACACTGCATCACATGATAGGGTGGCAATGAGGTTCAGATTAGGCTATAAATACTTTTGGGAAGTCAGTGCTTCTCCTGGCGTGTGCTGTGTGCTGTGTGCTGCACCAAGGGGACACACTCAGCGTCATTATGTCACGGATTGTCCTCTCATTGCTACATTTAGGCTGCAAGGTCCACATGACTTGTATACCCTCATTGACCATTTCTTAGACTCAGCCACTCTCAGGGAAATACTCAAGGAATATCCCACGTTTGCTCCCAGACTGTAGGATATTTATACAATAAGGTGTGCAATATCTGTATTGATTTATTTACTTATTTTCTTGTAATGTATAGTATATTTTTACATTTTTGATACTCTACCCTTAACTCTTTACCCAGGGGGTGGGTGGCAAGGTCTGTCCTCCTCCTTTGTTGTATTTCATTATTAATGCAACAATAAATGTATCAATCAATCAGAGTAATATATATATATATATATATATATATATATATATATATATATATATATATATATATATATATATATATATATATATATATATATATATATATATATATATATATATATATATATATATATATATATATATATATATATATATATATATATTGAGGCAAAAGGTGGTATTTTTCTTCACATGAGCATGTCTTGCATTTTGTAGTATTGTGATTATTTATTTATATTAACTTATTTGCTTTGAAAGTGGTGAGTTTTTATCCGTTGTGCTGCAGCTCCTCACACTAGTTGTATGTATAGACAGGTACAGTGTACATGTATGTATGTATGTATGTATGTGTTTATGTACTCAAGCTAGTGTGTACTGTTTTTCCAGAGTAGCTTTAATAACGACAACAGTACTCTTACTACTATTACTACTACAACAACAACTACTACAACTACTACTACTATTACTACTACAACTACTACTACTACTACTAGTGCTACAACAACAACAACTGCTACTACTACTACTACTACTACTACTACTACTAATAATAATAATAATAATAATAATAATAATAATTATTATAATAATAATAATAAAACAACTACTACTTCTACTACTACTACTACTACTACTACTACTACTACTACTACTACTACTACTATCGTTACTACTACTACTATCGTTACTACTACTACTACTACTACTACTACTACTATTACAAGTGATACTGCTGCTGCTACTACTACTACTACTACTACTACTATTACTACTACTACTACTACTACTACTACTACTACTACTACTACTACTACTACTACTACTTCGACAAAACAACAAAAACCTAAACATACTACAAGGAAGACTCACTTGAAGAAAAGTTCAAGGACAAAAATAATATTCTGGTGAGCCATTTCTGCTCTCATACACTTCGTATATAATGGCACCTCAAGCCACGGAGAGAGAGAGAGAGAGAGAGAGAGAGAGAGAGAGAGAGAGAGAGAGAGAGAGAGAGAGAGAACGAACAACAACAGCATAAAAAGATAACAAGAAATAACAAACAACCTAACTCAACCATCTCTCACTTTCACTCTCCCTCTCCCTCCCATCCCCTCCCTCTCCCTCTCCCTCTCTCCCATTCCTTAACTACCTAACCACACTGGCCATCATATCCCACATCCTGCTCTTCTTATCCCAGTGCCCTCTCTCACTCTCACTTTCTCACTCTCTCTCAGTCCCGTCTTAAACTTTACTCGTGTCGCATCTCCACCAGTCAGTCAGTCAGTCAGTCAGCCAGCCAACCAACCAGTAAACCAGTCAGCCAGTCAATCAGTAATCCGGTAAGTCAACCAGTCATCCAGTCAATAAGCCGGTGAGTCAGTCAATTACCCAGTCAGCCAGTCAGATACCAAGTCAAACAGTCAGTCAGTCAGTCAGTCAGCCAGTCGGTCAGTCAGTAAGCCGGTAAGACAGACAGTTGCCCAGTCGGCCAGTCAGATATCCAGTCAGCCAACCAGCCAGTCAGTCAACCATCCATCCATCCATACATTCATTCAACTAGCCGGCCAGCCAGTCAGTCAGTCAGTCAGTCAGTAAGCCGGTAAGACAGTCAGTTGCTCAGTCAGCCAGTCAGATATACAGTCAGTCAGCCAGCCAGCCAGCCAGTCAGTCAGTCAGTCAGTCAGTAAGCCGGTAAGACAGTCAGTTGCTCAGTCAGCCAGTCAAATATCCAGTCAGTCAGTCAGTCAGTCAGCTACTCACCCTCCCATCCGCCCACTTCTACTACTACTACTACTACTTCTACTACTACTACTACTACTACTACTACTACTACTACTATCAATATTTTTATCCTTGTTATTCGTATGTGGAAATAGTAGTTTTAATTGGTAGTAGTGGTAAGAGTAGTAGTGTTAACACACACACACACACACACACACACACACACACACACACACCAGTCTATCAATCAGTCTATCTATCTATCTACCTATTTGTCTGTCTGTCTAGTTAATTGCCTTCTACCTATCTATCTATTTATCAATCTATCTAACCCCTACCCCAATCAACATCCTCCTACATCCCAACGACCCTTCCCAACCTCCACAACGCCCCCCACACCTGCCACACACACACCTGCAGGCTCCGTTCTGTCGGCAGGTCCACACACTAGCGGGCACCAACTGGTACTGCCAGCTGAAGTGTTTGCCAGGTGCAGACCAGGTGTAGTAAGTCATGTGGTGTATTGCATCTACGTACAGCCCCCTCCTGCACCTCCACCAGCAGCTGTGTGGGCGCCTGTGGGGGAGAGAGGTAGATTAGGTGGGTGGTTGGTGTGTGGGTGAGTAGATTGTAAGTATTGTTACGTTGGGTTAGGTTACGGTAGGTTAAGTTAGGTTAGGTTAAGTTAGGCTGAGTTTTGTGGGCGCCTTGGGATGGGTAAAGAGATTAGAAGAGTAGATAGGGACGTTTGGTAAGGTTTGGTTAGAGATAGATGGGTAGATAAATAGGTTAGGTTAGGTTAGGTTAAGGTAGGATAGGGACAGATGGGTAGGTGGATACATCATTCAATATTCACGTGTTGTTATGTTGTAATGTTGTGTCGTAATATTTCACAGCAAAATAATAATTGTTCTCTCTCTCTTTCTCCTTTCAGATACGCATGCACACACGCACGCACGCACGCACGCACGCACGCAAAGTGTTAGTTATTACGTGTGGAAAGAGTATTGCGTGTTCTACTACTACTTCTACTACTACTATTACTACTACTGCCGTGAAGAGTAAGTACCCTTATATTGTTGTTGTTGTTGTTGTTGTTGTTGTTGTTGTTGTTGTTACTATTCTTCTTCTTCTTCTTCTTCTTCTGATATAATGGTATAAGTGTGTGTGTGTGCGCGTGTGTGTGTGTGTATGTGTGTGTGTGTGTGTGTGTGTGTGTGTGTATGTGTGTGTGTGTGTGTGTGTGTGTGTGTGTGTGTGTGTGTGTGTGTGTTTCGATCTTGCCACACTTAAGTAACTTACACAACCGAAAAAGTACCTTGAAAATTACCTTCCATCTCAATTTTCAACCGTTTTGTGAAAACATGTCATTGTGGAGGAGGAGGAGGAGGAGAAGAAGAGAAAAACATGAACAAATAACACAGTACTAGTACTAGTAGTAGTAGTAGTAGTAGTAGTAGTAGTAGTAGTAGTTGTAGTAATAGTAGTAGTAATAGTAATAGTAGCAGTAGTTTCGACCCAGTATACTACACTTACGTATATAAATGCAAAACAAACAAAACGACAAATAAATCAGATGGATAGAGAGACAAATAATCACACACAAACACAAACACAGATAAACACCTAGAAACACAACGAAAATAAAACTATAGATACACACACACACACACACACACACACACACACACACACACACACACACACACACACACACACACACAAGTAATCACACAGGTAAACTCTTGCATTAGGGAGGTGAACCGAATAGAATAATGGCGAAAGAAAGTAGAAAGTCTTGTACATTGAGGTGAGATGGATAGATAGATAAATAGATAGATAGACAAATAGACACACAGGTAAACTCAACAGACACGTGTAAACTCACCTGCCAGTCAGATAGATAGAAAAAATAGACAGACAGACAGATAGACAGACAGACAGACAGACAGACAGATAGATAGATAGATAGAGAGATAGAGAGATAAATATACAGGTATATTCAGACAGACACATGCAAACTCACCCATCATTCTCCACACACACACACACACACACACACACACACACACACACACACACACACACACACACACACACACACACACACACACACACGCACACAATGAAAGTCCTCGAGCTGGCGTGGCCGAACAAATCGTCAACCTCTTGTAGCATCGCGTGACCCTGGAGCTCTCACCTGCACCCCCACCCCTCCACCGCCTCGCCCCCACACCAGGTGCCTCATCTGGCGAGGGGGGAGGGAGGGGCGTGGGTGCTGGTTCTCTCTTTGATCTGGTGAGGGGTGTGCTGGAAGTGGAGGGGGGGGAGGGTAGGAAGCTATTGGGGGTACCAGGAGTAGGAGGAGGAAGAAAAGGAGGAGGAGAAGGAGGGAGATAGGAGAGTGAGGCTGCACAACACCTCCACTACTTTTCAAAGGCTTTACTTGAAGTTACAAGCGGCTTTTTGAAGGTGTTTTTACAGTTGTATTGACAGATTAACTGGATTTGTACATTGTTACGAGAAGAAACACTGTCAAGAATCCTGGTGGTCATCTCTGTGGCTTTGGCAAACAGTCGTGGTGAGAGAGCAAAGCGTTTTAGAATACTGGTCTGGTCTGATCTCTCATTTGAATATACCAGTGACTTGACTCACGACTACACCACATTGTTTATCAGTTATGCAGCAACTGTATGGCACAAAGTGACGCGTCAAAATGCAGCAATAAGTTAGCAAGTCACCCGGGCCTGACACAATCTCTCCCCGCATCTTAAAGCAAGCGAAATCCGAATTAGTTAAACCACTAACCATATTGTCCCATATAAATCCCTGCAGTCCGGTATAGTGCCTGATGAGTGGAGGCTCGCTAAGGTTACTCCGATTAAAAAAAAAAAAAAAAAAAAAAAAACAGTAAATCTCTACCATGTAATTACCAACCAATTAACTCATACCGCTCTTCTAGACAGGGTGGAATCAAAAGCTTTTCGTCTCATCAACTCCTCTCCTCTAACTGACTCTTCAGCCTCTCTCTCACTGCCGCAATGTTGCATCTCTAGCTGTCTTCTACCGCTATTTTCATGCTAACTGCATGCCTCCCCTCCTACCGCGGCCTCGCTGCACAAGAGTTTCTTCTTTCTCTCACCCCTATTCTGTCCACCTCTCTAATGTATTCTCAATCATTCATCCCTTTCTCTGGTCAACTCTGGAACTCCCTGCCTGCTTTTGTATTTCCACCTTCCTATGACTTGAATTCCTTCAAGAGGAAGGTTTCAAGACACTTTTCCTTCAATTTTTGGCTATCGCTTTGGACCCTTTTCTGGGACTGGCATCTCAGTGGGCTTTTTTTTATTGGATTTTTGTTGCCCTTGGCCAGTGTCAATTCTACAAAAAAAAAAAAAAAAAAAAAAAACTTAACCTCATTTGTATTGAAAATGCTTGAAACACTAATAAGATATAAACTCGTTAATCACTAAGAATAAAACAACTTCCTTAAAAATACTCAACACGGCTTCCGCAACAAACACTCTTGTTTGACGAACCTCTCACACTTCTTGTATAATATTCTGAAGCAGTATGACGAGAATAAAACGGTAAATATAATATATCTTGATTTTTGAAAAGGCCTTCGACAAAGTCCCCCACAAACGTTTACTGATTAAACTAAAATCACAGGGTATCCAAGGCGACGTGTTGCGATGGGCTGAAAATGACTAAACAACCGTAAACAAAGAGTAGTAATAAATGGAAAAGCATCCAAATGGACTAACGTAACCAGCGGGGTGCCACAGGGATCAGTCTTACGTACCTGTTCTCTTCCTTGTTTATATCAACGACATAGATGAGGGTGTTACTAGCATAATATCAAAGTTTGCTGATGACACCGAAATTGCAAATTCCGTAGACTCTAACGAACAAGTAATAGAAATGCAGAAAAATCTAGATAATTAACAGAGTGGGGGCAAACCTGGCAGATGAGTGCAAAGGGCTTCACGTAGGGTATAGAAACGAGAAAGCAAAGTATATTCTAAATGGTACCCAACTTAAAAGTGTTGACAACGAAATTGATTTAGGAGTGACAATATCGAGTAGCTTAAAACTTAGCCAACAATGTTCACAAGTCGTAAAGAAAGTGAATAAAGTAATTGGCTTAATCAGCAGATCTTTTGAGTATTCAAGTTTGAATTCATGTTTGAATCTAAGGATACAGTCCTCACTTTGTATAACTCTTTAGTCCGTCCCCTTTTAGAATATTGCGTTCAAGCATGGCGCCCCTGCTACCAGAAAGACATTGATCAATTAGAAAGAGTTCAGCGTAGAGTAACAAAAATGATACCAAGCCTAACAAACAAATCATACGAAGAGCGTCTTAAAGAATTAAATCTTTTCCCATTAACACAAAGAAGACTAAGAGGCGACTTAATACAGCTGTTTAAAATCATCAAAGGCATTGATAACATGGACCTCAGTAAATATTTCACCATAGACTCTTCAAATTACACGAGGAAACGGTTGCAAAATTGTTGGGAAATCCTTCAACTCTCACGAATCATTTATTTATTTATTTATTTTTTTCCACCAATTAGTAAATCCATGGAATGGGCTTCCTCGAGACGTGATAGACTGCAACACCGTTGAAATTTTTAAAAGCCATCTTGATAAATCGCCTGCAATCTGCGGCTAACAGCGTTTCTTTGTTAGTGATTAACTTCCTTGCCTTTAGGAAATGGGAGGACTTCATTTCATCTATTTTCTTTCTTTCTTGTAAAATTTTCTTCGTTTTTTTTTTCTCTCTTCTTCTCTAACCCCATAAGGTATTTCTTTCCGACCTGTTTTCCTGTACGGCTCATGCCGGAGGGAGCGGAGCTTCCGCTTTCCTGTCCTTTTCTTCTGCTATCAGCTTACTAATCCTAGGTCAGGTCACCTCGTGAGGACCGCAAGGTCTGTTGTGGCTTTTTTTTTATGTAATTCTATGTAATTCAGTTAAATCAGTAACTAAACTAGTCCAAACACAATCCAACTTAACCTAACCAAACCTAACCTCACCTCACCAGCAAGTCTTAGCCTCACCTAACCCAACCTAACCACACTTAACCCAACCTAATCAAACCTAACCTTACCCAACCAAACCAAACCAAACAAAACAAACTCTCCTAACCAAGCACCTCCATCCAAACCAGAGACGGTGTGGACAGAAACAGTGTGTGTGGATTATTACCAATTTCACAGTTAGTGTACGTCTCTCTCTCTCTCTCTCTCTCTCTCTTTCTCTCTCTCTCTCTCTCCTTCCCCTTCAGTTTGCATGATTTAAGTATTGTTAGCATTTTTTTGGAAATTTGCTTAGTTTCCCCTTGAAAAAAAAAACGAGGGAGAAAAATAAGAGTAAATGTTAGTGTGTGTGTGTGTGTGTATGTGTGTGTGTGTGTGTGTGTGTGTGTGTGTGATGATTGCTTAATTGAGGGCTGGTATATATATATATATATATATATATATATATATATATATATATATATATATATATATATATATATATATATATATATATATATATATATATATATATATATATATATATATATATATATATATATATATATATATATATAAAGAACTTGAATTAAGAAGAGAATACTATTACGTAACATAAAATGAGTAAACAAATCTTCTACTAATTTACAACAAAAAAAAAAAAGATATACACAGGAGGAAAACGGAACACGAGGAACACTAAGAAAATGTGTCCCTTTTCAGGGTAAACTTGGCAAGTAACATGACACACACACACACACACACACACACACACACACACACACACACACACACACACACACACACACACACACACACACACACACACACACACACACACACACACACACATATAGGAGGAGGCAGTAGACACCTGCCGAAACGATAATTACTCCCAGTGAGGTCTAAAGCACTGTTCAGGGGGTGCTGTGAACTTATCATTAAACCCAGCTGTGACCTCACTGAACGTTTCCCTTTGTGTCTCACAACACAAGGGGGCAGTCACAGCCTGCTCTCTAAAGACAACTCTCTTCCTCCACACAAAACTACAAGCACCTAATAACACACACACCCTTCACTCAAAAAATTTTAAAATCATGGCGACTCCTACACCAGCCTCGGAGTCCCCATCTGGGGAGGGGACCATAAATGTCCCCAGGTCGGACTGCCTTTCCGTCGACGACCCTAAGTGTCTTGACACCCCCCTCAACTTTTTCTTCATTAACTTCTGCAACATTCGCGGTCTAAGATCTAATTTTCAATCTGTAGAACACCACCTCTCCTCTTCTAAACCTCATCTTCTTTTCCTCACTGAAACTCAGGTGTCTGAGGCAACTGACAGTAGCCCCTTTCCTGTTCCCTCCTACTTTCTCTATCCTCATTTTCGATCTAAAGCTGGATGCTGCGTTTATGTGCGCAATGACTTAACCTGCTCTCGTGCCCACGCTCTTGAATCTTCCGAGTTTTCCACCATCTGGCTACGACTACAGAGTCATTCTCATACTAAATTTATCTGTGCTGTATACCTCTCTCCTAACTCCTCTGACTACAAGAAATTCTTTGACTACTTAACTTCCAAAGTGGAGCACATTCTGACCCTCTTCCCTTTTGCAGAGATCTCCATTCTTGGAGACTTCAATGTTCACCACCAGCTTTGGCTTTCCTCTCCCTTCACTGACCATTCTGGTGAACTAGCCTACAACTTTGCTATCCTCCATGACCTAAAGCAATTGGTGCAACACCCTACTCGTATTCCTGACCGTCTTGGAGATACGCCCAACATTCTTGACCTTTTCCTGACCTCTAATCCTTCTGCTTATGCTGTCACCCTTTCTTCTCCGTTGGGCTCCTCCGATCACAATCTCATATCTTTATCTTGTCCTATCGCTCCAATCCCTCCTCAGGATCCCCCTAAGCGAAGGTGCCTCTGGCGTTTTGCCTCTGCTAGTTGGGGGGACCTGAGGAGGTATTTTGCTGATTTTCCTTGGAATGACTACTGCTTCCGTGTCAGAGACCCGTCTTTTTGTGCTGAGCGCATAACGGAGGTGATAGTGTCTGGCATGGAGGCGTACATTCCTCACTCTCTTTCTCGTCCTAAACCTTCTAAACCTTGATTTAACACAGCTTGTTCTCGTGCTATACATGATAGAGAGGTGGCCCACAAAAGGTACTTAAGCCTTAAATCACCAGAATCTCATGCACTTTATATTTCTGCCCGGAACCATGCCAAGTCTGTTCTCCAACTAGCCAAAAACTCCTTCATTAACAAAAAATGTCAAAACCTTTCAAGATCTAACTCCCCTCGTGATTTCTGGCATCTAGCCAAAAATATCTCCAATAACTTTGCTTCTTCTTCTTTCCCTCCTCTACTTCAACCAGATGGCACCACTGCTATCACATCTATTTCTAAAGCTGAACTCTTTGCTCAAACCTTTGCTAAAAACTCTACCTTGGACGATTCTGGGCTTGTTCCTCCCTCTCCTCCACCCTCTGACTACTTCATGCCACGTATTAAAATTCTTCGTAATGATGTTTTCCATGCCCTCGCTGGCCTAAACCCTCGGAAGGCTTATGGACCTGATGGGGTCCCTCCTATTGTTCTCCGAAACTGTGCCTCCGTGCTTGCACCTTGCCTAGTCAAACTCTTTCAGCTCTGTCTGTCAACATCTACCTTTCCTTCTTGCTGGAAGTTTGCCTACATTCAACCTGTTCCTAAAAAGGGTGACCGCTCTAATCCCTCAAACTACCGTCCTATTGCTTTAATTTCCTGCTTATCTAAAGTTTTTGAATCTACCCTCAACAGGAAGATTCTTAAACATCTATCACTTCACAACCTTCTATCTGATCGCCAGTATGGGTTCCGTCAAGGCCGCTCTACTGGTGATCTTCTGGTTTTCCTTACTGAGTCTTGGTCATCCTCTTTTAGAGACTTTGGTGAAACTTTTGCTGTTGCCTTGGACATATCAAAAGACTTTGATAGAGTCTGGCACAAAGCTTTGATTTCCAAACTACCTTCCTACGGTTTCTATCCTTCTCTCTGTAACTTCATCTCAAGTTTCCTTTCTGACCTTTCTATTGCTGCTGTGGTAGACGGTCACTGTTCTTCTCCTAAATATATTAACAGTGGTGTTCCTCAGGGTTCTGTCCTGTCACCCACTCTCTTCTTATTATTCATTAATGATCTTCTAAACCAAACTTCTTGTCCTATCCACTCCTATGCTGATGATACCACCCTGCACTTTTCCACGTCTTTTCATAGACGTCCAACCCTTCAGGAGGTAAACATATCACGCAGGGAAGCCACAGAACGCCTGACTTCTGATCTTTCTAAAATTTCTGATTGGGGCAGAGCAAACTTGGTATTGTTCAATGCCTCAAAAACTCAATTCCTCCATCTATCAACTCGACACAATCTTCCAGACAACTATCCCCTCTTCTTCAATGACACTCAACTGTCCCCCTCTTCTACACTGAACATCCTCGGTCTGTCCTTTACTTATAATCTGAACTGGAAACTTCACATCTCATCTCTAGCTAAAACAGCTTCTATGAAGTTAGGTGTTCTGAGACGTCTCCGCCAGTTTTTCTCACCCCCCCAGCTGCTAACTCTGTACAAGGGCCTTATCCGTCCATGTATGGAGTATGCTTCACATGTCTAGGGGGGTTCCAGTCATACTGCTCTTCTAGACAGGGTGGAATCAAAAGCTTTTCGTCTCATCAACTCCTCTCCTCTAACTGACTGTCTTCAGCCCCTCTCTCACCGCCGCAATGTTGCATATCTAGCTGTCTTCTACCGCTATTTTCATGCCAACTGCTCTTCTGATCTTGCTAACTGCATGCCTCCCTTCCTTCCGCGGCCTCGCTGCACAAGACTTTCTTCTTTCTCTCACCCCTATTCTGTCCACCTCTCTAACGCAAGAGTTAACCAGTATTCTCAGTCATTCATCCCTTTCTCTGGTAAACTCTGGAACTCCTTGCCTGCTTCTGTATTTCCACCTTCCTATGACTTGAATTCCTTCAAGAGGGAGGTTTCAAGACACTTATCCACCAATTTTTGACCACTGCTTTGACCTTTTTAAGGGACTGGCATTTCAGTGGGCATTTTTTTTATTAGATTTTTGTTGCCCTTGGCCAGTATTCTTCCTACATAAAAAAAAAAAACATATATATATATATATATATATATATATATATATATATATATATATATATATATATATATATATATATATATATATATATATATATATATATATATATATATATATATATATATATATATATATATATATATATATTTTTTTTTTTTTTTTTTTTTTTATATAGGAAGGACACTGGCCAAGGGGAACATAAATCCAATAAAAAAAAGAAATGCCCACTGAAATGCCAGTCTCATAAAAGGGTCAAAGCAGTGGTCATGAAATGATGAATAAGTATCTTGAAACCTCCCTCCTGAAGGAATTCAAGTCATAGGAAGGTGGAAATACAGAAGCAGGCAGGGAGTTCCAGAGTTTACCAGAGAAAGGGATGAATGATTGAGAATACTGGTTAACTCTTGCGTTAGAGAGGTGGAGAGAATATATATATATATATATATATATATATATATATATATATATATATATATATATATATATATATATATATATATATATATATATATATATATATATATATATATATATATATATATATATATATATATATATATATATATATATATATATATATATATATATATACATACACACACACACACACACACACACACACACACACACACACACACACACACACACACACACACACACACACACACACACACACACACACACACACCGATTAACCTTCCCTTTCTTCCACTCTTCAAGATTACAGGTAAGGAGGGAAGGGGAGAGGAATGAAAGAATCCTCCTTTTCCTCCTCCTTCTCTTCTTCCTCTTTCCCCTCCTCCACCTCCTCCTCCTCCTCCTCCTCCTCCTCCTCCTCCTCCTCCTCCTCCTTCTCCTCCTCTTCCTCCCCCTCCTCCTCCTCCTCCTCCTCCTCCATGTATTTTCTTCAAGTAGTTTAGCATTGATATGTAATAGTATATTGTATTTCTTTATTGTAGCTCGACATGTCTCCTGTTTTTTTTTTTTTCCTTCTTATTATGTATTCCTAAATATTCTTCCTCTGGTTTTATTCTAATTAATATATCTACTAGTATTTTCTTAGTAGTTATACTTAATAATAAAATATTTGTTTTCCTGATTATTTGGGTTAATTTCATTTCTTGGGCTAGAGGGAGAGAGAGAGAGAGAGAGAGAGAGAGAGAGAGAGAGAGAGAGAGAGAGAGAGAGAGAGAGAGAGAGAGAGAGTACAGCAGCCCTCCAAATTTCACTGTACAAAGAATGGTAACACCCCTTTAAGTGTGTAACATGTAGACCTTCTGCCTACTTATACCCCCTAACACACACACACACACACACACACACACAGGCCTCTCTCGATTATGCATTAACTTAAAAGGAGATGAAGAACTATTGGCTCAATAGCGGTGAGGCTTCTGGTCTTAACTGAGCGTCATTATCCTCAAGAAGTCAGGAATGGAGTGGCGGTTGTTTTCTTTCAGCCCAGGGAGGTGTGGGGGAGGGGGGGGGGGAGATTAGGGATGAGCTGAGCAACGGCCTGGGGGATTTCGTTATCATACGTTCTCTCTCTCTCTCTCTCTCTCTCTCTCTCTCTCTCTCTCTCTCTCTCTCTCTCTCTCTCTCTCTCTCTCTCTCTCTCCAGGTCACAAAGACACACATCTTTCCAAATTCTTTCTCCTCACATCCTCTCCCTCTCTCCTGCCTCCACTCTCCCCCGCCGTGGCTGGGAGCATTAGCCACTCACCTTTCCTCTGGAGGGGGCGGGGCTGGGGAGAGGAGGGGTGGAGAGGCAGGGAGACAACGGCAAGTAAGTGGGAGGAAAGGAAACAAGATTTGGTGTCAAGATGCAAGCAGGAGAGGTCTTTGTTGTGGCGAGTGGAGGGTGTGAGGGGGAGGGGAGAGGGGAAGTAAGGGTTTGGAAGGGGTTAAGGGGAGTCCAACAAGGGATTTAGGGTGCTGAGGGCATTTGGTGTTTTGGGAACCGTTGTAGTGGCTCGGGTGTTTAGAGTTTAAGGGTTCTGAGAAGGGTTTAAGGGTTTAGGATAAGTGTGTTGGATTTTTAGAGAGGTTTAGATGTGGGCTGTTTTACTGTCTACTACTACTACTACTACTACTACTACTACTACTACTACTACTACTACTACTACTACTACTACTACTACTACTACTACTTTATTACCATCACTACTATCATCCCCAGTTTGAGTTTCACGCACACTTTCACTCACGTTATGGAGGACAAATAACATGTAAACCTTCTTCACAGTCTTAATTTAACAACAGCACCAACAACAACAACAAAAACACCAAACAACAAACAAACAAGCAAACGAACGAACGAACGGCAAACACGCATCAAGTTCCACAAGTCCAAGAGCCCAAAATTTCGATTAATTTTTTGTCTTTTCCTAAATTTTCATTCCGACATTCGCCGCCCCCCGTCGCCGCCGCCACCGCCGCCGCCGCCGCCGCCGCCGCCGCCGCCACCACCACCGCCACCACCACCACCTAGGTAGGTTTATTTTAACAAAATTTATCTTTGTTTATTCGGTGACTTGGGTGGTCGTGGTTGTGGTGGTGGAGGTAAGAGTGACATGGGATGCGTTGTGATAAGTAGGGGAGAGAGAGAGAGAGAGAGAGAGAGAGAGAGAGAGAGAGAGAGAGAGAGAGAGAGAGAGAGAGAGAGAGAGAGAGAGAGAGAGAAATTACCTCCCTTTACCTCCCTTTCCATTTTCTCTGCAACCCTTCCTTTCACTACATTTACTTCCCTCCCTCCCTCCCTCCCTCCTTCCCTCCCTCCCAGCAAGGCCAGAGAGGCACAGATCGCGGTCACCTTTCATTAAACTTTCGTTCTCACCTCTCAAGTATTTTTTTTTCCTTCCCTCTATTCTATTTGACTTGGCGGAGGAAGCTTGAAAGACTGGAGACTTTAGAGAGTTAGGTAATATGTATTGTTGTTGTTATTACTGTTGTTACTGGTGGTGGGTGTGGTGGTGATGGTGGTAGTAATATAATATAAATCTCAATCCATCGACTCTTTTCCGTTTTTTCAGCGTATTTTTTTTTTTCCTGCGTTTCATTCACGTTTTCATCCTTGTATTATCTTATCTTTTTACTTTTATTTTCTCAATTATTTATTTTTCTTTTACTATTCACATAATACAAATCTCCAGCGTTCAGCTCCTTTTCCATCTTTAGGTATATTTTCCCTACGTTTGATTCACGTCTCTTAATTTCCCTGTTGTCCCTTCTATCTTCCGTGCTATTTCTTCATGATTATCTGTTTACATTACGTAAATCTGCATCTTTTACCTCCTTTCCATCTTGTAATGCATTTTCCCGCTGTTCATTCACGTCTCTCTTATTTCCTCTCTCCCAATCTTTATAACTTCCTCTTCTCACCTCCACTCCTGCCCCTCCACCGTTGTTCCGCCTCCACCCCTTCATCTGCTTCCACCACGAGGTTTTTACTTACTCTCTTCCACCGCTTCCTCTCCTCCCTCCCTTCCATCACTTATCCTAATTCTTTCTACTTTTTTTTCTTTGCCTTTTCCTTTCATTTCGTCTACTCGTTTGGATGACATTTTATTTTCTTTTTTCCTTTGCTTTGTATTCTCTCTCTCTCTCTCTCTCTCTCTCTCTCTCTCTCTCTCTCTCTCTCTCTCTCCTCTCTCTCTCTCTCTCTCTCTCTCTCTCTCTCTGTTTTATAATCTTCTATTCGTATTTTTCCCGTGATTGATGTTTTCTTCATTTTGTCTTTCTTTTTCCTCTTTTCTTCCTTCCTTCCTTCCTTCCTTCCTTCCTTGTTCCTCCCAGGCTCTCATCACTACTCAATGGAAATGCACAGCCTGCTATGTGTCCTAGTGATGAAAAAATATTACAGCAAAAAGAGAGAGCGGTATTTATTAAGGCCATATGTTGCTGACAGAGAGAGAGAGAGAGAGAGAGAGAGAGAGAGAGAGAGAGAGAGAGAGAGAGAGAGAGAGAGAGAGAGAGAGAGAGAGAGAGAGAGAGATTTTTTATTTTTTGTAATTTTGTATTTTGTATCTTGTTTGAATTAAGATTTTTTTCTTTTTAATCACTAAACTGACTGTGTGTGTGTGTGTGTGTGTGTGTGTGTGTGTGTGTGTGTGTGTGTGTGTGTGTGTGTGTGTGTGTGTGTGTGTGTGTGTTTTAGGGTACCGAGTTCACGAGACTTCCAACACTTCAATTTTCTACTCCACCACACACACACACACACATACACACAGTAGCAAGTTGGAGGTGTCCCCGAGGCACCACGGAGAGCCCTTCACTCCAGCAGGGGAGCGTGTTACCACTGCTGTGGGAATGAGGTGGCCGGGAAACGCGCTGGCTACTGCATGGGGTTGTGTCACAATTGGTAGTGCTGGACAAATGCCAGTTAGCATTGCACTTTCTACTAATATAACCCTCTACATGTTTTGGCTTTTAGTACTTGATAAAAAGTTTTCTTAGTCTCTTTCATTCATTCTCTGCTTTCCCTCTGTCCCTCTTCTCTATTTTTCTCCTTGTATCCTTTTCATCGCTCTCTCACTTTGCCATTCTTGTGTTTTTTCTCTTTCCTCATGTTTTTTTCCTCCTCCTCCTCCTCCTCCTCCTCCTGAAGTGGCTGTTCAGGAACCCGTCTTGACTCGGGAGCTGTGGTTTGCGCATGCGCAGAGTTGCCTAGTAACGCGTTCCTGGCAACGCAGTTTTTACCACCTCAATGTGACGATGGCTGTACACAACTAACGATAATCATGGCTGAATACAGTGATGCTTCTGTTGTCAAGGCTCTAACAATAAGTGATATTGATAAAATGATAAATGCCCAGCTAAAACAAGCCTTGTCTGCTCTCATAAATGAACCAAGAGATGAGGAGCCATCAAACAGAATCCTTCTGGAAGAGCTTCGAAGCCTCAGAGTAGCAGTAGCAGAGGTGGGCATCACTGAATCAAGAGAAGTTCAGACTCTGACTGACAAATTCAGAACTGCTTTTGACATGATCCATCAACAACAGCGATTCCTAGAGTCATTAGATGCTAAGGAAAGACAACGGAGTCTCATCATAACAGGCCCACCAGAGGATAGAGATGATCTTGGTGCAACTGACGATGAGAAAGTAATGAATGTGATGAACGCGGTAAGCCCTACCGAAGCAGTTGATTGAACCGGATGGATTGTGAGGCGACTGGCACAACAGAATGAAAGGAAAATGAGACCGATTCTCGTCACTGTTGGCGACCAAAATCAAAGAGACAGGATACTTCATGCAGCCAAAAATTTACAGAACGCTGGAGCAC